>NC_135557.1:4788715-4851215 GCF_964340395.1 Glandiceps talaboti | reverse complement strand
CACAAGTAAATGTAATAAGCAAAAATATAGCGGACTTACACTACTCAGTGAAATACCAAACCGATGACACAATCTAGAGCAAAATATCGTGGTCGATCGTGTCAATGGCATCCAAGAGATCAAGCAAAATTAAGATAACATCCTTACGCTTATCAAGGGACCGCAGCACGTCATTCTGAACTCTTAGAAGTGCCGTTTCTGTACTACAGCCCTCGCGATATGCAGACTGACATTTAGCATGCAAATTGTGGTGACATAAATATGAACTCAATTGACTGTAAAGAACACGTTCAATGACCTTCCTATGAACCAAAGCTTCTGTATTATTTATAGTAAGGTGAGCGTGTGTTTGTGTTTTATTCGTAGACATTGGTTTATGCACAAGAATCAACAGGCATGTAATTGATCGTTCGATCAATGTATTGATTGATTGATTGATTGACTGACTGACTGACTGACTGACTGACTGACTGATTGATTGATTGATTGATTGATTGATTGATTGATTGATTGATTGATTGATTGATTGATTGGTTGCTTGTTTGGTTGATTTTTGTGGTTAAATAAACTTATTTTTGTATGATATTGATCAATTCACTGATTGATTTTTGTGTTGAGGTGTAAAAAAAATGTGTGGTTCCGATTACATTCATAGGTGGGGTGGGTGGAGTTTTTTATTTATTTATTTTTTATTTTTTTTATGTGGGAGTGTCTAATTCAGGTTTTCCAATATTTTCCAAATGGTCTCTTTGTTGGTTATTTCTTCCTATCAGATGTACAGTCATTACAGATTGGAAGAATAGTTTTATATTGTCTTTTTAAGTTGATGTCAGTTTCCGTAATCATGATTTCTTGCGAGACTTCGCGATTTTCGCGATTTTATTATTATTTTTTGGGAATACGTAAAAACAAATTTACGGTCGGCGTGAAAACCTAGGTGGGGTCGGATAACCGGAACCAAACAACTTTTTTTTTTGGCCTGGTATAAAGTTGTTTTCCTACTTTTCACTGTATCAGCAAAGACATCTTGTCCATTTTCTCCTCTTCTCTAAATCAAAACACCCCTAATCATATAATTACGAAGGCACTGGTTACAGCACATACAAGTCTGCGGTTACAGGAACGAGTTGCTTTATCTCTTATCTTATCACACCAAGTACACACTCATCTACGTGCAACATTTTTATACCATGGATATATAGTAGTGATTTCACTAATACATCCATGGTTATACTACTATACCAGATCATTTTCCTTTTGGGGTGGGGCACCCGGTAGGGTGGGATTGGGAGTGGGGACCCAGAACCATGATCTCTTGTGCAATCGTGCATTTCCTTTTGTGCCTTTCGTTTCGCTCATGAATTTCTAAAGAATTCATGAATTTTAAAATCCAAGCGAAAGGTATGTATGATGCCATTGTTTACTTTATTAGCACTATCTACATTCAAATACAACACATTATCTTATTGACTGCCAGCCTGTCACCACATTTAATGGCTCTGAGCAAATGGCTAATGTATGCAACCGAACATCGTACTGGAAACATTCAGATATCCTTTGATGTTTATCGCTCTTGCCTATCCTGTTGGTGGAGGGGCCATGCTCAGAGCATGGAGGTATCTCTATGCTCAGGGTATGGAAGTATAACCGACGCTGGGTTATACTTCCATGCTCAGAGGAAACAATATGATATGCATCACATTACGTGACTGCCGAGACATTCCACAAAATGGGGAATTTAAAGAATATTTTGTTTGATTTTCTACCCTTAGCTATGGAAATATGCGAAGATGTGTTGGAGTTCTCGGAGTGTATATTTATAGCCCTGACAATGTACCCTGACTACGTCCAGTACACCCGTACGTCGTTGTTACGTAAACTGTATTTAAAACTGTAATTAATATTCGTGTTCTGTTTGTAGTCGACACCTATCTAACGACCAATTTATGGTGCTGTCTTCTATAAGGTCACGACGACCCACTGAAACACGTACCAAATACAGTATATATTATTTTCATTTTCCTAACACTTTCAGGCCCTAATATTATATAACGTCAGTTTATAAAAACGTATTTACTGGTAACAGCCGGCATCAACGTGGCACCATGAGTGCATAATCGATAGTATGCCGGGGCATGACAACCCTAGCCGCATTACATCTCGTTCCTATATGTATACAGTATTCCCCCCAACTGATCATTTACCCCTGGTGAGTATTAAAAGGTTTACCTACCAAGCACCAGTATAGCAGTGATGAATGGGTACCCCATGTTCTAATACACGTTCAATTATCAGCTCTTTGCCACGCCATTGTAGTTCACAGCGCCTCGCCTCGCATTGTGACTGGGCACGGTATTGACATGCACTTACTTATAAGGGAAATAAGGGAACGTTCATTTATAACGAACTGGGAGGTGGAGTATCGCTCAACATTTTTAATTCGAGGGGGCTGGGGAGTGGGGGGGGGGGGCACTGGAAAAAATAACCTATGAAACCTTTGAGGAATAGACAACTAATGATAATGGCTGTACCTGTCAATCAGTGATTACCAACATATTACAATATTACGGCGTTTGATGAGACTCACGAGTGTATTTCTGTAAATCTCGAAATTGCCGATGTGATGTCACGCGTTTGACGTGAACTATAAAGTCTCGTAGATAGCGTAGTTTATTATAAACGTTTATACACTCACAAGTTGATCGATCGACTGGTATTGTTTAAATCCTTCTATTAATGTAAACAATCAAAAGTTCGATGGTCTAAGATAATTATTCATCATAGGTTTCGTAAATCCAAACAAATTTGTACATTTTTTCACTTGATAGTTGAAACATGTGAAAGCCACCATCACCATGCATGCGGATATCCACACACACACACACACACACACACACACACACACACATATATATATATATATATATATATATATATATATATATATATATATATATATATATATATATATATATATATATATAGTTTTGGTAGTATTGGAATTCTTTCTTGGTTGTAACTCGGAGTTTCACGCATTGTGCGATCATCAGACAACTGATGAGTTGTCTGATGATCGCACAATGCGCGAAACTCGAAGTTACAACCAAGAAAGAGTTCCAGTACTACCAAAACTATTACGCTCTGCCACTGTGGTATAGAGCACTGTCTTAGCAGATTGATATTCACCGAGTTATATATATATATATATATATATATATATATATATATATATATATATATATATATATATATATATATATATATATATATATATATATATATATATATATATATATATATATATATACACACACACACACACACACACACATACATATACGTACATATATGTATATTCTTGTTAACCTGAATGTCGTACAATTAAATATAATTAATATTGCATTACTAGTGTGTATTTATCGTTCTATCTTCAAATGAAATTCACTGTACATGTACGTCAAATAGTATATCTTTAATTCATTTTTCAACTTTCGCCTAAGCTCTCGCCTCAATTCGCGTTCGCATCGCTTCAGCTTCGCTTTCGCTTCGCCTAAATGTCAAGTTTACGGGAGTTCGCTTCAATTAAACATCGCTTTCACTTCGCTTCCTTTTCGCGTTGAGTTCGCATTCGCATCGCACCCCATTCGCATCGCGTCATACAACTTTGTCTCTGAATCGCATTGTGTGGAACATGCGCTACCCACATATTTGCATGATAAAGGATTTGAAACAAAAAGTATAAATCATTACGGCTACTAAAATTATGCGGGGTTGTACTTTACTTCTCTGTCTCTGGCACGATAACCCTTTTGGTTAAATTTGCGTTAATAAATGTTGAGTATTACGCAGTCCTTTCCGATCTCCTGTTTGGACATTATCTAGAATACACTACCTTCGATACATGAACGAAGTTTTTTTTATTTGCCGTTTTATGTACTTTACTCCGTTATACCTTTAAAATGAAACTTACAAGATTCAAATTACTGAAGTAAGCAAAATACAACGTACATCTATGTTGAACGTTTTGTATCCGGACCCCATATTTGTTGCGTTCCCGACATCGGTGACAATGTCGTAAATAAACTTAAAACTTACGAAAATTTGTTTTTAACTTTTTTTTCTGACGTTAGTTAAGACACATTTATTTGGGCGTCCCACATATCAGTTGTTTCAATATCATAGTGTTTCTCCATTTCCCTTGTCCATTCATGTAACAACCATGTATTTTGGCAAAAGGAGGATGGTTTTAGTAATAGGCTTCTCCTCATTTCTTGAAGCACATATTCTTTTTCGTTTTGTCTGCCCGAACCAGATAGAGACGTAATTTACCAATAATTTTTTTAAATACATAATACAATCCCATGACGGAAGCCAATGATATTCAACAGTGGCTCCAGGAATTCCTCTTAAAATGTTAAATTGTTTTCTATTTGGCGAATATGGCGAAATTACATTAAATATTGGTGTTATCAGAATCTTTGGATTCGATCAAAGATGTACAAATAGTGAAGCCTACGACAGACGATGTTCACGTTCCGCTCCACACGATTGTGAATAGCTGTAAGCAATCGTCATTTTTCCAAAACATCTGTTGCATGGCCAATTATCATGAATTTGTATTAAAATGCCAAACCTTGTTAACAGTAATTTTGTGTTGCATGTTTTCCGTTTTTTCGTGCATCGGTGAATATTTTCGAAAAATACGCAAAATGTAGATTTTTGTAATTGACGTATATCAGCGATTTTGCATTGTGATACTGAAATCAATCCGCCAGGCCATACATGTGCCTCAACATACCGTTGTGATCAACAACGAACGACGATTTTTTTTCAATATAATGTCCCTAAGTCTCTAAAATGACCAAATTATTGGTTTCAACCGCCTTTTAGCCCTATTCTACATAAACTGTGTTTCGTGACTTAATACAGGCAAAATAACATACCTTGGTGTTTCACTCACGGGACAGAATGTGCGTTACAAACACACATTCTAACAACTTCAAACAAAAATGAAATAATTATAAAGGTGACACACACAGTGGGGATGTAGAATTAGACAAATTATCGTATAATCAGTAGGACAGTTAGTCTAGTTCCTATACGTTATCGTTACGATTTACACCTCCACTTAGAGACCACATTGGCACCCAGACTATATAGGAAGGTATACAATTGAAGACACTAAAATGATAAAGTTGTGTATTTATTTTTGTCAGCGGAAGTAATTTCTCCCTGGATGTATCAATATATATCCGGCCTGTAAAATACGTCTTTCTTTGCATTTTATACTCGAAGCATTCATTCAGAATTTAATATTGGAGTGATATTTGACCGGTAGGCTTTAAAACATATCAACAATGTTAAACACGTGATGAGGAATTTACAAATGGTAACCACTGGTATGCATAAGGTCAATCGTTGTCTAGACAGAAGCATACACTGTTATAATATATACGTAGGTCTGTGTATAGTTGTTGTATACAATTACAGATTATAATCATATCCCAATACATGTCTTGTCACGGGTCAACAACCGCGTAAACTAAGTCCAATTTAATATAGGAAATAGCTACTGACACGTTATGGCAAGTGTCGATTTTATTTATTTTGAAATTTATTGGTTCATTTTGTTCCTCACTGTGGAATCAAACTTCCACATAATTTCCAGGTAATAATTTCGCATTGTTACACTTAATTGACTATCTCACATGGAATGAAAAAAAACCACAATTGTACACCCAGTTCAGTGGAAACACACACTAGGAGAAGCCCATTGATCTGAGTAAGTCTACGTCAGGATCAAGAAAACTCCTTGACTGAAATTGTGTAATTCTAATTTTAATAAACTATATAAGGATATTACTGAACCATTATATTATAGCCATTATATCATATTTCTGTAATCAGCAAACTGTTGTGACGTAGACGCGTCTTGTCGTGACGTAACCTGGGAATAAATCTCATATCTATTGTTCGAACGCGTTAAGCATTGCGTATGGTAATAATGTATATATTTGGAAAATAATGTTACTGCAGGTAATTAGACCACTTACCCAGAATCCAGAAAAATAAATATGATAAGTTGCAAAGGGGTAGTTTTTGCTGTATATCCACTTCGTATTGTACCATCTTGTGAATAATCCATTAAATATGTGAGAATGGAAACCTTGCCAGGTATATGTGTAAGATGACCTTCATGTCACAACAGTCTGTAGTTCTATACAAAGAGAACTACTAGTATATCTATACGCCGTCAGAAAGATCATATTTCCTGTTTAGTAAGTTTTGAAGACGTGTCTGCGATCCAATACCATTTATTGATTTATTTTTTTGTTCTACGGTCGTATGGCTTACGGGCCCTTCTATAAGTCGGGACCTTCCGCCTCACAACCTCGGTCCGCAAAATCATACCATTATCCGGATCATAAAGATTTGTTGTACAGTTTGCTTGTATAGGCTTGCTATTCTTATCATGCTTAAATTAACTGACTACTTGAAGTACTAGAAGCGACTGCTAGCAGCGTATATATATATATATATATACGGTATATATGTGTGTGTGTGTGTGTGTGTGTGTGTGTGCGCGCGCGCGCGCGTGTGTGTGTGTGTGTGTAAGGGACTGATCACGAATTATATAGGTAAGGGGTGAGGAGAAGGTTGCCATTTTTCATGCAAGTATTTTGGAGAGCGTGTCTATTCTTGTTCAATGATATTTTTGATAACACATATATTCCAATTACAGAAGAGGAGGGGGGTCAGTACTTATTGTACACAACAATGGGGGGGGGGGCGGCTTTCATCACGTTCTTACTATGAAAAACACAGAAACCTCCCCTTGCAATTTATGTATAGCCCCTAGCAAAATTCTGACTGTACCACTTAGTTGTAAAACAATACTGTTTGGTTCCGGTCACCCGACCCCACCTACGTCTTTTACGCTTTCACCAATTGCATAAAATGTCCTCGTTATGCCAACTCGTCTGTCGTCACTTGTACTCCTCTGATACGTTAACACAGTTTGGAAAGTGATGGAATTGTTAAATGGAAGGTCAATGTTGACACGACAAGACAATGGTTGACATCTGTGACCTTCTAAATAATGTTGCCCTGTTGATGACAAGAGTACAGGTTGAACTGTAAAATTAAAAAGATTAGACAATTTGAGCTATACGACGAGAACAACGAGTATTTTATAATCTAAAAAAATCTTATCATGCATAATGACAATAACCATGAGGGTGATATAAGTTATTTAAGCAATAAACCACCCCCTGGGGATGGTATACCAAGAGGTTTTGACCAGTGAACGAAATATATGCACGAGCGATAGCGAGTGCATATATTGAGTTCACTGGTCAAAACCGAGTGGTATACCTTCCCCAGGGGTGGTTTATCGCTATTATATTATACCAGTATATTGAAAATATCGGAAACAAGATAAGAAATAACGTTTTCTCGTTTCATATGCGCCTCTGTGTCTAATTTGCATAACAATAACGCTGCTTTTCAAGACAGCTGATCTTGGGCTCAATGTGAACGTCGTGCAGCGACTGGATTTATTTTATCTGCTCGTCGTTTCTAGGGATAATCTGTACATTGATCGGCTCATTAAAAGTGCACAGTGATGAATAAACAACCTGTTTGACTCAAGGTATAAACTTGAAGTGGTTTATTGAATACAGCGTGCTTCGATCGTTCCCGGCTGAATTCGCGACTCGGTGAAGTGATAGACAGGTTGATATTTACAATGTATTTATATTACTGGAAGTTACCTCAGTAGATTTTCGGGTTTGAGGATTTCCCTCTCGGATTGATGACTGATACTCTAGGACAGGATCCCAGACAAATTTCTATTTAGATTAATGGTAAGTCGGCCAGTGTAACCTCTTTCACTTGCTTCATTTTTATGACAGGACAGGACAGCTCACCAATGTTTCCACTCCAGCCGCGCCGCGCCGAGGCTGGGCCCGATCTCGTGCATGCCTAGCGCTATATAGCGCCTTGACCTTAGTACATGTAGTAGGCGATGGTTTGAACAAATACGCGATGACTGGGTTGCTCTCGAAATTTCCTTCATAATTTCTCATAAAATATTGTCTCATTGAGAGAAAATCCTCCTCTGACAATTCGAAGAGTTCACTATCAGTATCACGGCGGACTACAACTCAACGCTCGTAGACGAACAAAATTTGGACGCGTGCCAGCAGTGCATTATCGTACCAGCAGTGCATTATCACTCGTTTTAGACGCGCTAGTTCGATGTCTAGACCAATCAGATCCCTCGATTTCCACCATCAATATACTGGTATAATATAATGTACTATAGTATAGTCTTAACCAGTGATTGGCAGGATATTAATTTTATCAGTAGACAATAAGGAACTGGCCATATCTTTCGTTTGCAAAATATATGCCATTGAAGATTGCAATGTTTGACTAATAGACAAGATTACTCTAAAAGTGTAGCGGGCGATATGCTAACTACCAGGAAAAGTGTGATAATAGGATTACATTACTTTCCACAATTGTTTTATATTTTACTGGCGATGGTATCATTATATTATTCCCCAATATTTGTCTTCATTCAGGAAGATACACGTGACCTAAATATACATTTTTAGCATGATTTAATGGTCATGTAGGAAAATGGTTGGCATCTCGGATTAAGAAACACCCAATGGATGTTCATGTTTTTATCAAAATTTAAACAATCCACCTGCTATCTTCTCTACTAGTTCTGGTAAAAGAACAAAGGGAAAACCCGATTGTCCCTTGATGATAACAAAGAATATAGAGCCAACAATTCTTACTGAAGGTATTTATTTTATATCTGGTTATTTATGCATATGACCGTACATAATTGCACTAATAAACATAACATACAGCGTTATGTCTAAGTATCACACAAGCAACAATTCCTCATCAAAATACTGCTAAGCATTGTGGCCAAATTGAAAATCACGACCAATTTTCATTTTACGCAAGTGATTCCACGGGTCGAAATCTATCTATACACCAAATTTGATTGTTTTAAGAAAGTTCAACAATTCCGTCAGAAAATTGCAACTACCTGCTTACTATTAGTCCTTTTGATCTATAGCTAGAAAAGAACTTATCCGTAGACAAAGTAACTGTTTTGTATTAATGCATGGAAAATGTTTTAATCGTGTTTTAAAATCAATGGATTATTCATTAACTATGAATATTGTTTTCCTATAGCTGGTTTGACTTGAACTTTAGCTTGATGCAAATCTCAGAAAAGGAAGTTCATTTCCAATAAAACGATTATGGGCACGTCCACCGTGTCTATGTCCAAAGGTATTCCAGATGATATATGATAAAGATAGAGCGTAATTACATAAAATGACTGATAGGCAGACATGTAATAAATAGAAAGTGTACATATACATGTAGAAGTATATGCTATTAAATATTACTAAACATATACCTTCTATATTTATTTTAAGGACATGACCTACCAATTAATAATCCAAAACTTAAGTACAAAAACTCAAGGTTTGGTGCAAATCAAAGAGAAGATAATATGCCTCCAACAACTACATGTAGTGTTGGAGTTTGTCTTCAAACGTAGAAGACTATTTTATATCTTACTTGTAAATTATATAACGATCATCGGTAGGTTACAATAATATCGAAGTCATTATAAAAGACGCTTCAGATTCGAATATTCAGCAAATAAATGCACAGACTAAGTCTACCGAAAAGAATAAAATACCGGTGAAAAGGGGTAAAATAACAAAATGCAAGTTGTCACATTATCATTACCAATAAACACAATTAATAACAATATTTATGCCTGGTTACATTTCAAAATGTGGAAAACGAGAGTTGTATGCGTGGACCAGGAATGATGTAGCTATTGCCCAGTTTATTTGTTTTGTGAGTTTTGGTTAAAAACACTTAAACTCCAAAACATCTGGGCAGATTGGCCTCTTATATTCGGTAGGAATGTTCTTCGTTGTGTTTAGTTTAAGAATTGTTCATGATACGATGAATTCATCAGTGATATGCAAATTAGGGTTAAGATGTGTCTTTTTGGTCAGGAGTCTATAATTCCACAATTACTGAGCAGATGCCGCTGAGATGCTGTGGGAAAATTCTAAGGAGTGTTTAGATTAAGATATATTCTTAATATGATGATCACATCAGTGATTTGCAAATTAGGCTTGCGTCAACATTTACGGTGGGGAATGGTTTGGGAGAAATTGGGGAGCCATGGAAAAAATGAGGAATCAAGGGGAGAGGGGGGTCGCCATGAAAAATCTGATGGTCTGAAAAGGGGGTCTGAAATATTTTTCTCATTATTTGAACCAAATGAAACCATTGTTTACCGAGTAAAGTACAATTTAAACTTCTCAAGGTTTCCCCGCAATTTCTTCTAAAACCTATATTCATAAAAAAAATGTGTCGTTCAATTATAAAATAGGTGGGGTAGGCAGATTTTTTATTTCATTATATTTATTATTTCATGTGTGAGTGTCTACTTCATGTTTTCCATTGTTTTCGAAATGGTTTCAGTGTTGTTTATTTCTTCCTATCAGATGAACCTCCATTATAGATTGGAAGAATAGTTTTATATTGTCTTTTTAAGTTGATATCAGTTTCCACACTCACTATTTCTTGCGAGACTTCACACGATTTTCGCGATTTTATTATTATTTTTCTATGATCTGGAATACACAAAAAAAAGTTGAGGTCGGCGTGAAAAAGTAGGTGTGGTCGGGTAACCCGAGCCAAACAACATTTTTTATTTGGCCAGATTTGGGTGAGAGCCATGTCAATGTATTTGTGTATGCCTTCCTCTGTCTGTCTGTCTGTCTGTCTGTCTGTCTCACTGCACCAAATCCAGCATATTCGAACGTATATTGATGTGCATACATAACCCATATGTCGTGTATTCTGACAATATTCTAACGTATTCTCATTTCATAGTATTCAGATAAGAATTGTTTGGAATATGTCGACATATGTAGTATGCTGGTGAGAATATGGATGACATATTACGATATGCATAGTATTTTGATACGAATATCACTTGGAATACTAAGCCTAGTATTTACATCTGAATGTGACAGAGGATATTTTAAGCATATCAAATATGACAATGTGAATACTTAGGAATTCCTCTCTTAGTACTCCAAAATGAGAATATTGTTTAATTCGTCTAAGAATATCGTCTTTATACTTTCCTATTTTTGTATGAATACACACCATCATATGGCATCCATGCATATCTATGCATACGTGTATGTACGTTTATGTAGTTAACTACGTAGTAAGGGGAGGAATTCGAAGTCCGAACACCATCAATATTAAAATTAGCATGACGTTGCGTTGACCATGTGACCTACAGTGTGTCGTTCGATCAAGCTTAGAAATACGTGGAAGTATTTACCACGGTTCATTCAAACCTGATTATGTTTTTATGGTAAACATAGATTGGTTTGAAGGCCAGTTATGCAATTGATACTATGATTTGGACGGCCAAGGCACGATACCCAAGATTTAATATACAATTTATTAGAAAATGAAATATGACTGGTTTACAACTCTGAAAATTGTATATGTTTCTATATTTACGTAATTGTTGATATCTAAACAAGGTGCATAACCAAATATAATTTGAGAAACTGAATAGTATCCTTTTATGGCTTCCGAACGTGCAGCGCCAAATCCATTCTCTCAAGCGAGAGCATGTTTTTCTGGCGCATTGGGGACAACTTTAAAAACAAGGCGTAGAGCATATGGGCGTTGGGAGAAAACACATACACCGTAGAGGGCAGTGATGCACGACGATGCGCCAAATCCAACGCCACCAACGACCACATTTGAGTTTACGAATCTATCCCAAAATTGGACAGGAAATGATTCCCTCGGTGTGTCGCCCTCCAGTGACGACTAACCCGGGTATTAAGACCAAAAAACAAATATGTTTCTGGTCAGCGCGCGTCAACCCTTTTTTCCGATAAATCTTTGCATTCTCTATTCCTGTCGCCGATCAACGTTAATTAATGACTTTGGTCCTGATGGAATTTTTTCAAGAAACATTAAAACTATGACAGTCACTGCATTAGTAGACTTCAACACAGTGCGAAAAACATTCATATGAAGTCTTAAAAGAGTGGGAAAAAATTAATATCGCATCGTCGCACCACTTTTGAAACTTCGACCTGACCAGAAACAGATTATTTTTTGGGGCACCATAAGGGGTAGAATGCCCGAACACCACTAATATTAAAATTAGCATGACGTTGCATTGACCACATGACGTATACTTTGGGTACTTCGATAAAAGTTTTTTTTTATGTTAAACATGAATTGGTTTGAAGGACAGTTATGCAATCATATACTCTATCAACTGTAAAGATTGTCTAACTTGTCTAGTGTACTATATTATGTAATTGTTGATATCTAAACAAGGTGAACAGCCAAATATATTTTGAGAAACTAATTAATATCCGATGGCTTCCAAACATGCACTAACTTGGATATCAAATCCAACGCCACCAACGACAACATCTGAGTTTAAGAATATGTATAAGAAATTATTCCCTCGTTGTGTCGCCCTCCAGTGACGACTAACACGATCACCGATCTTTCTGTTTCATATTTTCATCTCTGATTTTGTTCAACAATTTCAGCGGCCACACTATGCATTAATCGGACATCTTTGCGTATCCTTCAAAGTTTCGATAGGATTTACAACCACAAAGAGGAAAACGATGTCATGCATGCTATACATCAATGTGATCATGGTTTCATCACGTTATCATGCTCTCAGAGAACAGACTATTGCTATTAGGCCTTACCGTGTCTTTCCTCAAACAGTCTAAACCACTCGTGATCATGGATGGGTGAAACAGCTAAGTGTGTCAAATGTTGTACAAGTTGTCTTTCTTGTTTTATTTATTAATAAATCACACTATACTTTTCATGCTGAGCCTGGTTTTGCAATATATGCGTTGATATTAAAGAAAGTACTTCATTTTTTATTTTAATTTTGCTCACTCAAAATTGACACATTCCAGCCCATTTATAATATATGTTACCAGTTGAGAGAGACTAGCTTTTCTCATTGACATTGGCTGCGTACATTCAAATGAGACTTGGTCATATTATTTGAAGGAAAGGTCAATAGCATCTTGAGCCATAATCAGTCTGTTTTGGAAGAATTTATTATATAGCTTGTAATTGGAGACAAAAGATGACTATTAATTGCCATTGATTGGAAACCAGCCAGTCCTAAATCCATTTCCTGAGCATTCTGCCCCCCCCCCCCGCCATAAATTGTGCAATCACTCGCATATCTACCCATGAGCTTGTGGTATCGCCGTGCTTGTCATTTTGACAAAGAGGCGTTATATTCATATCTCTGTTCAATTTTGAGTGCTGTGTATTCAGTAATTGTGACACTGTTAAGACAAATAAAGTAACAATGACACTGCTATCTCATTTGCTTTTATTTTACATATCCATTCTCAACTCAGTGTAGGCGGTTTAAACATTTCCAAGAAATATTGACCATTCAATGTGACATATGCTAAGACTCAATCCGTACGCAGTTATTTGATGACTTCCCTGTGATAGAAAATAATGTTTGTAGTTCTGGCAAAGCGTCTAGGTAAAGATATTTTTCACAGTGGAATCAATACAATTAGTATTTTAGTGATTTTATAGGAAAACAACACTTCACGCAATAGGTTGTTGGCTACCCCTAGGTGGCGCTCTAACCAAAAATAGGGGACTTTCTTGTATGTCATATTATACAGTGACTGAGTTATACTTATATCTATACATTTTACCTATTATCCAGTCCTAGCAGCTTTTCCTTTACCATTACTCAACTATATATATATATATAGTTGAGTAACTCGGTGAGTATCAATCTGCTATAAGACAGTGCTCTATACCGCAGTGGCAGAGCGTAATAGTTTTGGTAGTACTGGAACTCTTTCTTGGGTGTAACTCGGAGTTTCACGCATATTGCGATCATCAGACACTCTGAGGCCTACTCTCTGGGTGTGCTGTATATATAGAGTGTAGACAATAGAAATACCATCACTATTGTCTGTGTCGGTGGGTAGGTGTTGTATGTGTGGAGGTGTTGGTTGTTATTGTGTGGGTTATTGGGTGCGGACAAGTAAGTGTTGGCGGGTTGTTCCATGTTGGGCTTTGATGTTCCGTTAGTTAACGGGTTTAATAGTTTAGGTGATAGATGCTCTATTGAAGTTGGACAAATAAAACTTATTCTCGTGTCGGCATTTGGATATCAACTCAGTTCTTTTGTTTAGTGTGGAGCTTTTGTCTGCTTTAATAATAGTTAGTTTTTCGGTTAAACACAGGTTGCATCGTTTTGTTTTATTGGTGTATGCTTGGGCTTTCTTGTTGATGGACCAGGATACGGAAAAAGGCTCATTGTTTCTTTTCAGTTTCCAAATGTGTTTTGATAGTTCTGTGCTGTTTTCGTGTTTTTCATGTTTGAATGACTGTTTGTGGTTGGCGTATCTCTGTTTGAAGTTGTTCTCTGTTAGACCGATATATACTTTTGTTTGTTTTCCGTGGACGGTGGCTTGGTATACGATGTTTTCCGTTTGGCATTCGCCGTTCAGAGGGCAGGTGTCTTTCTGTCTGCAATTACAGGGTTTTTGAGTGGGTTTAGTTTCGCTGTTGGAGATGGTGGCGTTATGCGCTTTGATTATGGTAGCCATGTTTGGCATGCAGCTATAACTGACTTTGACATTGTTTCTGTTGAATATTTTGTGTAACTTAGAGTCTGCTGGGAAATGTTTTGTGATTAGGTTGAGGAATCGTTTGCCTACATTGGTGGCTACATTTTTGCTGTATGGTGGGTTAAACCAGATGGTGTTTCTATTTCTGTTTTTCTTGTTTTTCTGCGTCGGGGTGCTGGTGTACGTGATGTTCTCTTTGTGGCCGCTGGTTTTTAGTGCATTTTGGTACAGTGGGGCTGCCTGGTTGAAGATGTGTTCGTCGGATGATATGTCGGAAATTCTACGGCCGATGGCTGACGATATGTTCTTGATGATGCTGGGTGGGTGGTTAGACTGTGTGTGTATGTACATGGGGTTGTCGTTGGGTTTCCTGTAAGGGTAATATTTACCGTTGTTGAGGTTGAGCGTTATGTCTAGAAAGTTGACGGTTTTCAGATTGGTGAGTATGGTTATTTTTAACCCCATGGCTTTGAAGGTTTTAGTTATGTCTTTTCTGATACTTTCTGATTTACTTCCGGTATTGTTCTTGAAGGCGGCTAGTCCGTCGTCCCTATATAGACCTATGTTTTCTTTACCGTATTTTTTGGCTAATTTGTGTAGCATGAATATTCCGACCAGTTCGCATATTTCGGCCCCGTCGTTGCTTCCCATTGTGACGTCAAATGATCCATTGCTATTCTTTTTTACCCATGGTTTGGTTTTGGGTAAAAAAGGATACATACAGAAGGTATCTTAGCTTTCACAGCGGATATGGAACAACTGCCTAGCACAATATACTAAACATTGACAGCAAAGTTTATTGCTAAATTTTTAGTGACCTTTTGATGACCTTTTGTATATCTTAGGATTGACAGCACTTGAGTAATTTCTAGAATATTTGAAGATTTGCTCGAAACCCGTTATTACTGCTTTGCAGTTATATTTAAAGTTTTAGTTTATATACATGTAATACTGTTATAAACAAGTCACTTCAGTCTTGATCCAATTTCGTAGGAAGTCGCAGCATTTGGAGTTAATAATATAGGGTGTTGGTTGTTTGATGTTGGTTTATTGTCAGTTTGTGTGTTACAGTAAGACAAATTGTGGCAAATGATTGCTACTGATGTGAAAAGGGAACTTTGACATATGGTGGTTATGTTACTTCTGGTTTCTGGTTGAAAAATTTTCAAATTAAAATGATTGTGCCAGAGATTTGGGTTCGGGTCAAACAACGAGTTTTTGGTAAAAAACGTAAACTCCAAAACTACCTGGAAGATTGGCTTGAAATTTGGCAAGAACATCCTTAGGAATTAATTAATTAGGATTTGTTCATGACAAGATGATGTTTGATAGGGATATTTGCATACACTTTTGAACTGTTGTTCTACTGTCTAAGAATACCTGTTATCTTTGTGAAATACAGCTCTGTTTGGCTGTTGGTATGGGCGTGGTCGTGATTGATAGGGATATTTGCATATATTTTGGAATGTTTACTCAATTGCCTACAAGATGATATCATTACTTGACCAAAGTGTATACCATTTTTGTTGCTAAGGGCGTGGTCATGGTTGCTAGGCATATTTACATACACTTCTTGAATGTTCGATCACCTGTCTAAGAATCCCTTTTGTTATCTTTGTGAAATACAGCACCGTTTTGCTGTTGGTGTGGGTGTGGTCATGGTTGCTAGGGTATGTGCATATTTTTTTTAATGTTTATTTTATTGACCACCAGATGATGTTGTTATTTAACCAAAGTAAACTGCCATTTGGTTGTTGCTAAGGGTGTGTCATGGTTTGCTAGGGACACATTTGTTGAATTTTTAGGTAAATCTGCAGCATAACACTTCTAAAAACATTTCACCAAATTTCAAACTCGTTGACCTTGAGATAAATATTTTTTACCAAAAATTAACACTTTTTACACCTAATTTGCATATAACACATGGAATTATTATATGCTTACCTCTCCTATGTCCATACATCCCAAGATGCATTCCCATAAAATTTCAGTCCAATCTGTTCAGCAGTTATGGAATTACTCATTTTCAACCAAAAAGACACATTTTTAGCCCTATTTTGCATATCACTGATCGGACCATTGTACCATGAATAACTCTAACTAAAAAGACCCTGAAGAAAGTTCAACCAAAATCTCAGCCTTAACTGACGAGTGGTTTTGGGATTACACTTTTTTGACCCAAAATCCACATTTTTGATCGATAATTGTCAAAACAAATTGACGTACATATGTATGCCGTAGTATGCTGTCCTTGAACCAAGTTTGAACAAAATCGGTCCGAGCATGTCTGAGAAACAGCTCCGGACGGACGCACGGACGGAACCCAAACCATAAGTCCCCGTTCCGGACTTCGGGTGAGGTCGCGTTCATTTTATAGCATGCATTATGTTAGGTAACAGTGCGAAACTTCATTTACCACGTATTTGGTGATCAGCGTCATTGATGTTTCTTTTTTATTGCATAATCTGATGGTTGACGAACATTTCCTGTGTAGGTCGTGACTGTCACAGTACTTGTGTTGCAAGGGACTAAACCGAACTGTTAAAATTGAGAATATGGCTACATTTAATACGGATTTAACATGACAATCAACTTTAGAGAAGTCCATTCTCGTGGTAGAGCTCAGCAGCGGCTAATAATAATATAATACACAGGATATTATTTTCATCAGCTGTCACTTTTAGATAATACCTATCAACAGAACGTTATACTCGTTCGAGCTTCATTTATATACATATATGCGTATCGTATAAACATTGCAATTATCAAGAATCAATTTGAAGTTCGTGTATCAAATTGACGGACACCCGTAACCTAGCAAAGTTTCTGTAATTACATTTAGTAAAGGAAAAAACAGCTCTTTCTAGACGTCGAAACGTTGTCTGTGACCTTCCATTAATTACATGTGAACTGGAGACGTACATCACACCACAGATGTAGAGTGACGTCATGAAATGATACGTTTATTCAATATAGGCAAATTTCCTTGTAAAACCTGAGGGAAACTGAAACTGACTATAAGCCTAGCTGTGTGATAATCATCCATCATGACGATGTGTTCCTTCTAAAATAGCCAGACATTTCTATAGATCACCAAAAGCAAAACTACACAGATATGCCCCCACAGTCGGACTGTCATTAATATTCATAAGGTCAGGAATTTCTCATTTTGGCGGGCTCTCCAGGGCGGACTTCAAATATAAAAAATAGGTCACTATTGGCGGCTATTTCTTTAGTAGAGTATTGTTCTTACGATTACCAATGCTGAATGATATGCATTTGATTTTCAATTTTTATCTGACTGATCTGTTTTGAGGAATTCATTGTTATACCATATAGAGCTGGGTTGACAAAATAAAAAATATATAATGAGTAGGGTGACTGTGAATTGGACGTCGTATATCCTGGACACGAACTTTGCTTGAGAGACAGTGAGTACTCGACTGATTAACTGATTTCCTTGCTTATATTTCGAGAAGAAGAAAAAACATCCCATCCCATCATCTGACCCAGTTCATCACCCGAAGGAGTCTTTCGCGGTACAAGTATGACAACCAGCCCGATACAAAAGCTGTACATTTTTTCATTTTTAAGACCGTAATGTGCCAGTCAAAGATAAAAAATCATATTGGAATTTCACTATACTAACCTTTTTTATCCGAATGCTGTTCCGACAAGGCAAAAAAGACCACAAATACGTGTTTAACCATGCACGGGCCAGGAAGGGTTGACTCGTCCTGATGTGCTTAGTAACAGTGGATATTCCCGCCAACCACAATATTGGCAGATTATGCTCCGCCCCTAACTCTACGTATACACATATTAATGAACACAAACATGATTGCATGTGTTGTCAGCCATTGGCACAACAGGAGGTCTAACATCGAAATAAATACAATGTTAGTTTTAATACCAAAATATACAGCCATTAGGTTGTTGCTAAGGGCGCGGTCATGGTTGCTAGGGTGTTTGCATAAATTTTTTAGGAAATTTTACTTAATTGCACAACACGATGTTATTTTAACCAAAATATACTGCCACCTTGCCACTTGGTTGTTGCTATGGGCGTGGTCATAGGTTGCTAGGACATGACGGTTTTTGCAAAAATCTGTAGAATGACACTTTCAGAGACATTTTACCAGCCTCTCTTGAGAAGTTTGGAATTACATTTTTTGACAAAAGGATACATTTTCTGCCCTAATTTTCATGAACAAATCTTAATAAGATCACCCCCCCCCCCTAACAATGATCCCACTAAATTTCATGCCAGTCTACCCAGTAATTTTGGAGTTCAAGATTTTTGATAAAAAAACACAATTTTTGACCTAAATCCACATCCCTAATGCAATCATTTTCATTAGTACAATTACATAACTAGACAGCACAAGTAATGTCGGACTTGCGGTTTTTGAGTTGCACACACACAGCCAGGCAGACACCGCTAAATGCCTATAGCATTTCTGAACAATTGCTAAAAATTAAGCGGCCAAATTAGCTGATATTTGCTGGTGATATTACAAAACATTTCAAATCAAGGGGTGATATGCAATCTGCATAGTCTGGAATCCTGACCTTACCATATTTCGATCGGCGATTTGAAATAATGTAACATTATGGAGATCTTTCAAATCGAAATATGGTAAGGTCAGGATTCCAGACTACAATCTGCATATAAAAGTTTACTTTTGGCACACATTTTTACAGTGATGTAGATATTAGCCGGTCACCGCGCGAAATGCCCGGCTGTGCACGTCTTGTGCCCGCGGATTTAAGATAAACAGATGGAAAGACATGTTTCATTACGTAAAAATCTAAGCCTATAAAACATTCCATACATGTCCTCATTCTGCCCATCAAATGGCAAGTTAACGTGTTTGGAAAAAGCTGCATTGTGCCTAAGTACTTTATAACTGATACCACATGTAACGGCGGTATGCAATAACTCTCAATCCACGTCATGACAGGAACGTAGCTGAAACCGGCTGGTACAGTCAGAATATGCCGACCGCCCTTCGTAAAATACAAATGATATGGCTGTGACGTATGGAAAGGTTTGGGCGTCTTCTATAGAGCTTGCAGTACATATCAATTAAATGTAAATTTGCAGCTCCGTTTATATAATAGATCATGTCTAAATAAAAAAAAATCCGGAAAAGGAAGGCAGTTGACCTGCCAAGTATCTTGGAATTCATCATGTTCTTGGTAAGATCTAATCATGTAGGGGGGGGGGGGGGGGGGCAGCAAGAAACATGATACCATGCTGGCTGATTACGAGTGTGAAAGTGATATCGCCCAAACTTCAACATGTTCAAGGTCACCCAATTTCATTGAAAGTAGTTATCAAACTTGTGGCGATATCAAAGTACTTCATCAAATTTGAGAAACATGTAACTGTTTCGATGCCAGAAGGGAAGAATGACAGTGATGATCCGACTTTCACTCGGGTATCCACCTGGGGTATCCATAAAATTTACGTGTGTCGTATGGCAAATGTACCGGTGTCAGTACAGCTGATGAAATGTCCAGCAAACATGGTAAATGTGCATTAATTTTAAATCAGTTGACATTTTGCAAAGATATTGCTTTTGATGACATGACAGGTCTGTGGTGGTTGATTTATATTGAAAACGTTGGAATGTACTACATGCTCTGTAAAAAAAACCACCATACTTCCAACCCAAAGAACAAAGAAAAATCTTTAAAGATAAAAAATGCTTCAGGCAGAAACCAAGGAGACAAATGAAACATTAAATAAACAAAACACATGCACATCGGTAGATCAAAGTGTTCAGGTAGAAGAAGATGATTTCAAAGAGTCATTTATAGATGAAACAAGTCACTTCATGACACAGTCCCCGTTGGCATTATTGAGTGTTGATTGTAATTATCATTGACAGGTAATGGAGAGTATGTCATGTTTATAGACTCTATATATGACAGAGTAATGAGGTTTGGTCTTGGTCCAATTTTATGGGAAGTTGGTGCGTTTGGACTTAATAAAATAGAGTGTTGGTTTTTTGATGTTGGTTTATTGTCAGTTTGTGTGTTACAGAAAAACAAGTTGTTGCAAATGATTGCTACTGATGTGAAAATGGAACTTTGACATATGGTGGTTATGTTACTTCTGGTTTCTAGTTGAAAAGTTGTTCAAATTGAAATAATTCCGCCAGAGATTTTGGTTTTGGGTCAAACAACGAGTTTTTGATAAAAAACTTAAACTCCTAAAATACCTAGAAGATTGGTTTGAAATTTGGCAAGAACATCCTTAGGAATTAATTAATTAGGATTTGTTCATGACAAGATGATGTTTGATAGGGATATTTGCATACTCTTTTGAACTTTTATTCTACTGTCTAAGAATCCCTGTTATCTTTGTGAAATACAACTCTGTTTGGCTGTTGGTATGGGTGTGGTCGTGATTGATAGGGATATTTGCATATATTTTTGAATGTTTACTCAATTGCATACAAGATGATATCACTACTTGACCAAAATGTATTACCATTTTTGTTGCTAAGGGTGTGGTTATGTTGCTAGGCATATTTACATACACTTCTTGAACGTTTGATCACCTGTCTAAGAATCCCTGTTGTTATCTTTGTGTAAATACAGCACCGTTTTGCTGTTGCTATGGGTGTGGTCACGGTTGCTAGGGTATGTGTATATTTTTTTTAATGTTTACTTTATTGACCACCAGATGTTGTTGTTATATGACCAAAATAAACTGCCATTTGGTTGTTGCTAAGGGTGTGTCATGGTTGCTAGGGCTAAGTTTGTTGAAATTTTTAGGTAAATCTGCAGCATAACACTTCTAGGAACATTTCACCAAGTTTCAAACTCATTGACGAAGTACGTATTGAGATAAATATTTTTTACCAAAAACTCAACATTTTTTACATATGGTGGTTATGTTACTTCTGGTTTATAGTTAAAATGATTGCGCCAGAGATTTTGGTTTTAGATCAAACAACGTGTTTTTGGTAAAAAACTTAAACCCCAAAACTACCTGGAAGATTGGCTTGAATTTGGCAAGAGCATCCTTATTGCCTACAAGATGATATCATTACTTGACCAAGATGTTTTACCATGTTTTGTTGCTAAGGGCATGGTCATGGCACAAACAGGCATATTTACATACGCTTCCTAAATGTTTGATCATCTGTCTCAGAATCCCAGTTGTTATCTTTGTGAAATACAGCACCGTTTTGCTGTTGCTATGGGCGTGGTCATGGTTGCTAGGATATTTGCATATTTTTTTAATGTTTACTTTATTGACGTCCAGATGATGTTGTTATTTGTCCAAAATAAACTGCCATTTGGTTGTTGCTAAGGGTGTGTCATGGTTGCTAGGGCTAAATTTGTTGAATTGTGAGGTAAATCTGCAGCATAACACTTCTAGAAACATTTCACAAAGTTTCAAACTCATTGACCAAGTACTTATTGAGAAAAATATTTTTTACCAAAAATTCACAATTTTTACATCTAATTTGCATATCACACATGGAATTATTATATGCTTACTATTCCTTTGTCCATACATCCCAAGATTCATTCCCATAAAATTTCAGTCCAATCTGTTCAGCAGTTATGGAATTATATATTTTTTACCAAAATGACACATTTTTAGCCCTAATTTGCATATCACTGATCGGATCATTGTACCATGAATAACTCTTAGTAATAACACCCTGAAGAAAGTTCAACCACAATTTAAGCCTAATCTGACGAGTGGTTCTGGGATTACACATTTTTGACCAAAAAGACACATTTTTTACATCTAATTTGCATATCACACATGGAATTATTATATGCTTACTATTCCCTTATCCATACATCCCAAGATTCAATCCCATAAAATTTCAGTCCAATCTGTTCAGCGGTTATGGAATTACATATTTTTTACCTAAAAGACACATTTTTAGCCCTAATTTGCATATTACTGATCGGATCATTGAACCATGAATAACTCTTAGTAATAACACCCTGAAGAAAGTTCAACCACAATTTCAGCCGAATCTGACGAGTGGTTTTGGGATTACACATTTTTGAACAAAAAGACACATTTTTAGCCCTAATTTGCATACTACTGGGGAAATTCATCATGTCCTGAACAAATCCACATTACCTCATCTCTAAGTATGTTCACAGCAAATTTCATATCAATATACCCAGTAATTTTGGAATTAAGGTTTTATTTTACCAAAAAACACATTTTTTTACCCAAAATCCACATCTTTGATTAATAATTGTCAAAACAAATTGACGTGCATATGTATGCCATAGTATGCTGTCCTTGTACCAAGTTTGAACAAAATCGGTCCAGGCATGTCTGAGAAACAGCTCCGGACGGACGGACGGACGGAACCCAAACCATAAGTCCCCGTTCCGGACTTCGTCCGGCGGGGACTAATAAAACAGGCTAAATCAGTATTTAATGATATGTGCAACATGGATACAAGTGATGAGTCTGGATTTGAGGAGAGTGAGTCCGAATATTGATCAAGTATAAAATGTAATCAGCTTTCATAATCACAGATCCACATGAGATGAATGTAACCTTATCAATTTCTGAGTCCTGGTCTTGGTAGCGAGTAGACCGATGTATGGCGTAGTGGGGTAGGAAAGCTAACCAGAGACAGAGAGTACTCAAAAAAACTCTACTTCTTTATTGCTACATAAGTATGCACATGAGATGGATACCTTGCATTGAAATTTACATAACAATGCATGGCTTTATTAATTTTCTGCAATAGTTTTCACCCCCCCCCCCCCACCATGCCTGCCTATAATTTGTCTTTATGCCCACCTAAAGCAAAACATATCGACATCACTGAATTTAATTATTAATACACACATATATTACATACATACATACATAAACACATAACCATCTATTTAATTTTATCACCAAATCTTGTTTTAAATCAAAACATCACACGGTTTGTATGATAATATTCATTAACACCAACACGATTCAAACTAGACATTGCAAGAAATGCCCCATCCATCTCAAACATTCACAAACACATTGACACGGTGATGACTTGATTAAATTCTGCACTTCAAATTAACTTTATTGCTTAATATTGAATTTGCTATACCATCAAATCAAACCGCCACACACTAAAATGCATGCTGCAAAAATTTCATTAGCCTAAGTTACTTGAATTCGAAATTTCCTCTATTGACAGTCATGTATAACTGGGCGTGGTTGCTAAGGTAATCACTACAAAAATGACACTCACTACAACATATTGAATAAAAATATACACTCAATAGAATCAAACATTGTACGAATCAATGTACTGAAATAGTTCATTTTCTTGCTTGTGCAATTAGTATTGTATTCTAAATCATGGAGGGAAAAAATATTTTCCTAATAAATTCTACAATTCATGTCGACCAACCGAGAAGCAGTGTGTCTTTGAACACTGCCAACAAGTCAAATTCTAGCAAAACTATTTACACGCCTGAGTCACTATATCTATCCCTATTTTTTGAAATGCTACATTCATCAACTAAAATATACACTTTATAATAATAATAATAATAATAATCTTTATTTGTCCAAATAAATTCGGAAATTTGTTGAATGGTCGCCGCAGAGCAGCGCCCTAGTGCCCTAGTGTTGAAGAAGCAGGAGGAAACCGGAGTGCCCGGGGAAAACCTGCGTTGTTCGGCAGGGTCAAACTGAGCATCACCCTTCTTACATGCAGACCTAGTTAAATTTTAAATCAAACCCAGCCAACACCAGGCGGGTTCGAACCCAGACTGCAGAGGTAAGAGGCGTACGAGCTAACCGCTCGGCCACCGACAACCCTTTACTGTGGTTGTCTAATTTAACTATACTAAAAACTATACTACAGTTCTAACATGTCGACAGTTTCAGAACCAAGCCTTAGCCAAAAATTTAAACTGGTCAGTACACCACCTATGGTTAATATTGACCACAAATTTACAGATACAATGTCAATTTATAAGTAACTGACTATTTATTACAGAAAATATATTTGTTGCTTTATTGAAAAAAATATACAAGTTGCAACTAATGTAGCTTTATTAAGTAGACATCACAAAAAAGGTCATTTTTAATATTTGTTATTTGTTATAAATAATTCATAATGATTCACAATCAAAAAATTAAAATTTAAAATTCGAAATAGAACAGAATAAAACTTGTTTTCCATAGATGGGAATTTTCTTTCGTTTCACCCACTTTTTGTCTAATAAGCCATTGTTTATGACGAAAAACCCTGCAACTGATTTTTGGACGCGCAGAACCCACCCAATCTATAAGGCCCTGTCCAGGACTTAGTCCAGCGGGGATCATCATGTCATGAACCCCTTACCCATTTCACCATCAATTCTTGCTACCGTGGGAACATGCTAGTGCACCCATCAACTCTACTATAACTCTTTTGATATAGCTGAATGTAATGTGAATCCAACTTAACTATATGCTGGGTTTTGATTTATGTTAAGTAATTAAGTTAAGAGCTTTTAATATCAGTCAAATGTTAACATGAAATTAAACTTAAATTGTGCAAAAGAGAATTTGATGTTTTTGATTTGGTCTGTTCAAAATACGAGCTCTGGCAGTGTCCTTCATAAACAAATACATGAATACCAAATGCACTGAATGACAGCATATGACCACTGAAGGTAGCCTTCAGATTTCATTTGAATTAATTTTGTGAAATACTATTAATTAATTATTTTATTTAAGTTATACATATACTAAATATATTGACATTTAAGAATGCAGCCTTAAAATTAATTAGCTGGCTTCACGGACATAAAAATTTCCATGTAATTCACATGTACCAAATTTCATTATAATTTAGCCAGTTGTCTGTATGAAAATGCCACAGGCCATCTATGATCGAAATGTAGAAGATTGAAATACAAAAGGTTGACTCCGTGAGGGATGATGGATGGGCAGCTTGGTCAAAGATCAGACATCAACTTATACCTAAAGCTCCGCTGTCTATTTTTGACTGGGGAACTCGAATGTAGATGAACAATGTTTAAAAGTTCATCTAGTTCTATAACTCTGCTTGCTTTCTCTTAGTAAAGAGACGACAATCACTTAGCTTTTCTTCTTTTTCTTTGTGGGAGTTGCTTCATGTTGCTTCCTCGTTCTTGGAAGTTTAAACATTTCTTTTAATTTTCTTTTTTTTGTTTTTGGTACATCTTTAACAGTAGGCTGGTTCATAAAATTACAAACTTTCACCAGAATTAAAATCGGTACATACAAATTAATGAAAAGATGAAAAGGGTGGCTGCCAATGTGTAAGGACTCTTCAACCACATGTGACGGAGACAGTTTAACACATGAATGACCTGGCTCAACATCTGAAGAAGATGGCACAACTTTTGAAGGAGATGGCTCAACATCTGAAGAAGATGGCCCAAGCTTGAAAGGAGATGGCTCAACATCGGAAGGAGATGGCTCAACATCGGAAGAAGATGGTGCAACTTTGGAAATAGATGGCATTACTTTTCTATTTACCAGGCAGGGTCCCTTTATTTCCTTAAGGGTGCTCTTTGCAACTTGTGTACGAGTGATAACAAGCATTTCTTTAGCCATAAGAGAAATATGGTACACAATCTTATAATCATCTGTTTCAAATATAGAATTGTCTGCAACACCAAGAACCTGGCCAATGACCTGTGAGATTTTCTTATGTACCAGGGGATTCTTGTATGGACGACTTGATCCAGTTGATTCTTTCTCGGGCATACCACTTTTGTTCTACATAACATAAACAAGGAAAAGAGAATCATCAGTCTGGCTGTTTTCAATTTTTAAAGTCATTTACACACATACACATACACTTGTGCTTGTTTCGTTTGCATATTTATTAGGGTTTCGAGGGCCTATTGAAATTGTTCTGTTTATTATTATGATTCCACAACTTTGACCGTCTGCCATTTCAACACCGTTAGTCCGATAGACTTCATACTTGATATATGGGTATAACTCAAAAACAATATTTTTAATTTTCAAAATTATGCAAATTGGTCTCATGACCTAGCAGCCATCTTGATTTGTAACCTTTAAATGTCCCTAATTTGCATAAAAATTAACATATAAAAAATATAAAATAGAGAAATGTTAGAGCATGTTGCCAAGAAGCCACATGTCAACTTTCGACTCTTCATGTTTTGCCGTTTTTGGAGTCTTTGACTTTTGAATGATTAAAAGTTATATTTTTGATGCAGTCTGGGAAACTGGGGATGCCTATAGCTCAATGTATAAGGATGCATGCCATGCAAACACATTAATATTGGTGTCATATTTCATATCTCGGGTTCTAAAAGACTTGGGTAAATTCTGCTTCATGGAATATCGCAAACTTGTATACGAAAGGTTAATGCCAGATTTTGGGTGACCTTTCATGACCTTTGACATACGTTGGTCTGAAACTTTGCATGGCTGCCATTTCAATACCATTTGATCATATAACTTCATACTTGGCATGTTGGTATGAGTCACAAAGCCATTTCATAAAATGCCAAAATTATGCAAATCGGTCCATGAACTGGCAGCCATCTTGAATATATTGATAAATTTACAATATTTCAGACTTTGGGAAAGTTGTATAAATAATATTGGGTGGATGTATGTAGATTTTAAGACCAACATAGTGTGCCAAATTTTGGGATGACCTTGAATGACCTTTGACCTACTTTCTCATATCTTAGTTTACACATCACTTGAGTAACTTCTGCCCAGGACAATTCATTGCCAAATTTTGGATGACCTTTTCATGACCTTTGAACTTGTTTTCTGTATCTTAGCTTCCACAGCACATTTCCAACAACTGCCTAGCAATATATCCTAAACATTGACATCAAAGTTTTTTGCCAAATTTGATATGACCTTTGGATGACCTTAGACCTACTTAAGAATATCTTAGCTTTCACAGCACATATGCTACAACTGCCTACCACAATATACTAAACATTGACAGCAAAGTTTTTTGCCAAACTTTTAGATGGCCTTTAACCTATTTTTGTGCATCTTAGGATTGACAGTACTCGAGTAATTTCTAGAATATTTGAATATTTGCTCGAAACACGTTATTACTGCTTTTTTTTAATTGTTTGTTCACTTGTCTAAAATCCCTGTAGTTTTGAAGTTTAAGGGGTTTTGTATTAAATCAAAAATCACATTTTCTGACCCAAAAACTGACATCTCTGAATCATTTTCATTTCAACAAATTCAAAAACTAGACACCAAAAAATAAAATGACCACCAAATATCGAAGCAATCGATCAAGCAGATTTTGACTGTACACTGTTTACACACACATCCACACAGAAACTTCAACTGAAATTAATTGGGTACTAGTATTATTAATACATACCTGAGATAACATGACTGGATATGGATTTGTTGTGCGCATATATTCAAGTAGAACATTAGTCATTGATGTCACTGTTGATCCACAGACTTCAAACTGTCTCTTGGTTGCTTCACGTACACTGGAAAGTAATTGGAGTAAATTACTGAATAACATACATACTTTTGACAATCACTGTTTGCAAAAGTTATGCAAAAATTGAAAATATGGTGAAATAAATGAATCTACATGTACATTGTTTACTTATGCTGATGTACAATTAAAAGATGAAGGGTTGCTCTTTGCTTGTTATGTATACATGTACATGTTGGTATCGCCAAGCTCTTGAATAATGTTTGCTGCAATGTATTCTGGGAAATTTAATGCAACAGAGTGGAAGAGGAGGTCTTACATAAATACTGTTGATAAACATACATGTATTAGTCTATTGTACCACTAACATATAACAAAGCTAGCTATTAGACAATTACAGGCTGCTCTGGAACTTATCAAAACTCATATTTACCTACCTAACCTCGTATCTAAGAAGAGGACAGACTTCAGCAATGACAAGCCGTATCATTTTCTCTACGATTGTATCAAGCATAAATTCACTGCTGTCATTTTTGATGATCTGCAACAGGACTTCCCCAATAGCAAATACTTCCTTGACTTTAAAGTTTTCAATTATGTAATCCTGTGTTGTAAGAACAAACACAAAACAGGCAGATTTAGATATTATGTAAATATACTTTCTTGTATAGTTTATCAATTAAAATTAAATCAAATTCATTCATTTCAAAACCAAGCGTAGAAATGATAACATACCCTCAATGCAAGACTGTCTACCATGGTTGGACTAACGAAGTTGAATTTAGTCTCACATTCGTCAAACAGCTTCATTGCATATTGTAGGAGTTGATCATTCTCTACAAAATATAAAGAGATAATTTGTTTAAGATGGGGATATTGCTGTGAAATTTTAAACAGAGGGACGTTTGAGGAAAATATCCATCCCCAAATGATACTACCAGGGGAGGGGGGGGGGGGGGTTACAAAAAATTCAAAACAAAACAGCTTAATGTACATGATTTCACATTGTATCATGGGAATGACTTGTACCAATAAAACTAACATATTATAACCTGAAACTTTCAAGGAACTTTTTATAATACTAAACTACCAATATTGATTTTGTACTACACTATGATCATACGGGCCAGGAGATGTGTACTGTATGTGTGTGTACTATTTCTTTTAATTAAATCAAGAAAACTACTTGACTTTCTGACTGTGTCTTACTAGGCAGCTTCACACTACCAAAACCTAGCATGCTCTAAGACCGTTCAAAGTTTTAAATCAGCTCTGGGTCCGCTTTCACACCTGTTTTAGTGAAACAATACCATATACATCAGTGTTCACGCTCGCGGAACGGCTAAATGGCCCTTCAGTTGGTTAATGACAACTTGGATTCATATTAAAACCACCAAACTGGCAACACTGATTTCTTATGTTTACTAACAAACTTCCAGATTAACATTTGAGTGTCGATCTCTCTAGCATCACGACATGCATGATCGTACTAGTAAATTTCCTAATGTTTTCTTAATGCACATTTAAAAGGATATAATCTTCAACTGAAATGGTTTTACATTTATCTATTTACATAAAAAATATTTACAAGTTACATAATACTACTCTAGAACAAGTATAAAATACCGCCAATAGCATTGTAGTACAACTGTATCTGTAACTATACATGTACTTGTCAAAACATAATAAAGTGTTGTTTAAAAGCATGATTGGTCAATATTTTTTATTCAAACTTGTGCCCCTGCAGATTATTAGATTAAGTTCGATTCATTTCAGAACAAGAAATTTGTCACTGCTACAAGAAGTGTACAATACAAAAGTGTGCTACCTTAAAACCCCCATTTTCCCTGTTTAAGCCTTACCTATGAAAAGAATAAGGTTAAACGATAACACAGGGGTGGAAGGGTTAGAAAAACATGGACAGGTTTTCACTCATGACCCTCACAGGAAATCATTATGTAAGACCCAGATATACAATTTCATTAAGCTGAACTTGTTAAGTAGCCCATAAAAGATCTAATGATCTATAAGGGTACTACATTTCAGTTGAAGATGAAACAAGTCACTTCATGACACAGTCCCCGTTGGAATTGTTGAGTATTCATTGTAGTTGTCATTGACAGGTAATGGAGGGTACGGTATTGTCATGTTTATAGTCTCTATATATGACAGAGTAGTGAGGTTTGGTCTTGGTCCAATTTTGTGTGAAGTCGGTGCGTTTGGACTTAATACTATAGCGTTTTGGTTGTTTGATGTCGGTTTATTGTAAGTTTGTGTCTTACAGTAAAACAAGTTGTGGCAAAAGATTGCTACTACTTATGTGAAAAGGGAACTTTGACATATGGTGGTTATGATACTTCTGGTTTCTGGTTGAAAAATTGTTCAAATTAAAATGATTGCACCAGAGATTTTGGTTTTAGGTCGAACAACGAGTTTTTGGTAAAAAAAACTCCAAAACTACCTGGAGGTTTTGGCTTGAAATTTGGCAAAACATCCTTAGGAATGAATGAATTAGGATTTGTTCATGACAAGATGATGTTTGATAGGGATATCTGCATACACTTTTGAACTTTTGTTCTACTGTCTTAGAATCCCTGTTATCTTTGCGAAATACAACTCTGTTGGTATGGCGTGGTCGTGATTGATAGGGATATTTGCATATATTTTTGAATGTTTACTCAATTGCCTACAAGATGATATCATTACTTGATAAAAATGTATTACCATTTTTTGTTGCTAATGGCATGGTTATGGTTGCTAGGCATATCTACATAAACTAATTGAACATTCGATCACCTGTCTGACAAACCCTGTTGTTATCTTTGTGAAATACAGCACAGTTTTGCTGTTGCTATGGGCGTGGTCATGGTTGCTAGGGTATGTGCATATTTTTTTTAAATGATTACTTTGACCACAAGATGATATTGTTATTTGACCAAAATAATCTGCCATTTGGTTGTTGCTAAGGGTGTGTCATGGTTGCTAGTCCAATCTGTTCAGCAGTTATGGAATTAAATATTTTTAACCAAAAAGACACATTTTTAGCCCTAATTTGCATATCACTGATCGGATAATTGTACCATGAATTACTCGTAGTAAAAACACCCTGAAGAAAGTTCAACCAAAATTTCAGCCTAATCTGACGAGTGGTTTTGGGATTACACATTTTTGACCAAAAAGACACATTTTTAGCCCTAATTTGCATACTAGTTGGGAAAATAATCATGTCCTGAACAAATCCAAATTACCTCACCTCTAAGTATGTTCCCAGCAAATTTCATGTCAATATACCCAGTAGTTTAGGAGTTAAGGTTTTTTTTTTTACCAAAAAACACATTTTTTGACCCAAAATCCACATCTTTGATTGATAATTTTCAAAACAAATTGACGTGCATATGTATGCCATAGAATGCTGTCCTTGTACCAAGTTTGAACACAATCAGTCAAGGCATGTCTGAGAAACAGCTCCGGACGGACAGACGGACGCCTGGATGCACGGACGGACGGAACCCAAACCATAAGTCCCCGTTCAGGACTTCATCCGGCAGGGACTAACAAACAATAATGTACATGATCAACAGAATGATTTCTCAAAATGTGACACTGTTTAATAACCATTATACCAAGCCCTAGCAAAGTCATTAGGTTGTTGCTAAGGGCGTGGTCATGGTTGCTAAGGCCAATTTTGTCAAACTTTTAGTAAAACTCTAGAGTAACACTTTCAGAGACATCTAACCAAGTCTCAGACTCATTGAAAAAGTACTTTTTAAGATAAAAGTTTTTGAACAAAAATGAAAATTTTTACACCTAATTTGCATATAAACTATGGAATCATTGTATGAATATTGATTAATATTTCATTGTCAATACATAACTAGATGCATTCCAACTGAATTTCAGCCCTATCTGCTGAGCAGTTTTGGACTTATACATTCAAAAATTCTCCATATTTTTGACCAAAAAACACATTTTTTGATCGAAAACCCACACCTCTGACACGATCATTTTCATTTGAACAATTCTTATCTAGACAACAGAAGTAACATAACCACTAAATATCAAAGCAATTGGTCCAGCAGTTTTTGACTTTTAAGTTGCTCACAAACACACACACACATATACAGACAATTTGTGATGCCAATACTATACCACTACTGAACCTTCAGTTCCAGTTGTGTTAAAAATATGTTGTAACAATCAGCCAGAAACTTGTAAGTCAAGTCAACGATAAGAAATGTTTGTGATAGATGATGTTGATGATAACAAATGGTAATTAAACTCAAGCCTGGAACAGGCTAGTCCCCATCACAATTGAATATGTACCAAAATGTCTGAAGTCCTCTCTTATAAATTATCTGTAACTATACATGTACATGTATGTTTTACATTTAAATTCACAGCAACAATTATTACCAATTATATTCTCTAAATTTCATGTAAACTCAAGTTATCCGCCCAACAATCGGGAGCTCAAAGTGGCTCTATTTGCCGATGTCATAGTGACCAACGGAAACACAAGACATGTAAGGCTTAATTTGAACACCACGGTAATGTTATCATTACACAGAGTGCATACGAGTAAGAGTTCACAAAACTAACTACTTCTATTCATTAATGTCGTCTAAGTCCAAATTAAACATGATTTTTCGCAAACAGAATCATTATTTACATCGTAAACGATGATAGAGGAGACAATTTCAGTTGCGACTATGTTGAAATTTAAATTTTACTCCCCAAAACGCGTGCTGAAATCAGATCGGAAAATCCCCCACACTGTGCGTAATCTATCATCGGCCTACCAGTATAAATTCAACTTGTATGTGTATTTTTTTCTGAGGTGATTATCTGGCATAAAATCTGGTTGGGGGGGGGGGGGGGGATATAAGGATGAAAGATGCTAGTTTTTTTTTTTTTTTTATAAAGTGGAAATCTATGGCAAGTCTAAAATATGGGGTACGTTACATGTATCTCATTATTGTTAGTCTGGAACCTGACATTACTATATTTCGATTTGAAAGATCTCCATATCCTCTAGGTGTTAACTCTGGCCATGCCACCCCTTTTGCAAGGGCCAAATGTCAGTAGGAATAAATCACAAAGGGCTGGTCCATAATCACTACACATTAATATTCATTATATTATACCAGCATATTGATGGTGTAAAACAGGCTATCTGATTGGTCGAAAAATGACTGTGGTATATTGGTGACATACCACAGTCAAAGAAAATGTCATTTTAAAATGTTTTATGCAAAATTTTAAATATACTGGTCAAATATAATAGCAATAAAACACCCCCAAAATGGTATACGTATACCACTCGATTTTGACCAGTTGAACTCCATATATGCACTCGCTTCGTGTCATATGTCGTGAACTTGTCAAAATCCCATGGTATACCATAGCTGGGGATGCTTTATACTTATAGTCTATTGCTTTATTTTAGACACCTGGTCAAATGTCGTTGAACTATGCAAATGTACATAACCCTTACTCGCGCACAGCTAGCTAGCTGGACAAGCCTCCGGTCGATGTCACATCGCTAAATTTACATCATGTGGGGATGCGATGACGTTACATTGTATATATATGTGAGCGTAGTGGGGGGGTGGGGGGTGGGGGGCATACAAGTGTGTGCTTAGAATAGTAGAACTTCCCAGATGCGAATATATCACAATCTTTCAAATAGAAATATGGATTCCAGACTACATTGTTGTGGGTGATACTTGATTATTTTTATCAAAAACATGTCTGACCCTAAAAACTGAATGCTCAATAGTAGGAAGGTCCGTTCCAGGTTACGCGCAACGCGCCGCCAATTATGGTTCTTAAAAGTTACATGACTTGAGTTCAAAGGGTTAAGGTTGTTGTATAGGCTATTTTTCATCCAATTCTTTATTGTACAAATATTGTTGTAACTTTGTTAAAAATAAAGATATTGACACCAAATTTTCTGAGTTTGTCCCTTTAATATTCATCATAACATTAAAAACATTAAAGTAGAGTTTGTTTAAATTATGATGAAATTTGACACCTGTGTATATTATTATATCATATTTTTCATATTTTCCACTCTGTAATAGGCAATTTTGATTTTTTTTTTTAAATTTATTTACAGTTGTGATCATAAATATACATGTCAAAATCTGTCTAGACAAAATTTTGAAATTTTGATCCAAAATGCTTCAAATTAATTGTCAAAAAGGCAAATTTTGTTGTATGCGTACCCCATTTTCAACAAAGTAGTGCCGAGTGCCTGTTTCACTAACAAAAAATCCCTCTAACCAGTTTCTCGTCCTTCATCTCAATTATCAAATAAAACAAACCCGAATTCCCTAGCATGTATAATAAGCTAGAACGAGTAAAATGAAGAAACGTTCTAAATGGTCAAAAAGGCAAAAAAATCCCATTTTTTGACAACTTTTCAACCATTTCGCGGTACTTGTAAAAACAATACTTGCGAACGCGTAAGTGATTCTGTCTCTTTGAACCCTCTAGAATGAATGAAAATCGTAATATGGCTTGAAAACAGGTTAACACTCTGATATATGGCCGCTTACATTGCTAATATGTAGCGTTTCGGTAATGCGATCAACTGTGTCAAGGCTAGGGGGACATCAACAAACTCATGCATATTGCGCATGCGTATCTTTCAATACGGAGCATACGGTCGCTCAGTTACTTTCTACAGCGTGATATGAAAATTTTTAGCTGCCGTTGGACAACCCTCGAAGACTCACTACCATATTTGGCATACACTACCACGATGCCGAAAACGAAACTAGGTAAAAGACGTTCCAAACTTCGTTACGAGGCCTTGGCTGAGAATGGAGGGACAGTGTTTCCGTGTGATCATATCTAGTCATGACTCATGCTTGCAGACGTAACTTGTACGTGCGGGGTGACGGTAGATTATGAATATGACCTTGGAGGACAATTGTCAGACTAGACTTTCGAATTACTCCCTCTGAAACTACGCACCGGACTACAGCAAATCTTATGTATTTTACGCATTTTCAATAAAAATTACATAGAAAAAATTGTGTCTGCAGACAACCATAAATTTGTGTCTGCAGGCAACCATACGCATATAGCCAAAGAAGACAGAGCGAGTTTGCCTACAGTGTGAGCTCACACGTGTGAACGGCGCGGTACAAGCAAACATGAGGTCTATGAGTATGATGCAAATCGTCGTTCCTGAAATTGCCTGTTCGATAGTCCATGATGACTCAAATGTACAATGTGAGCAAAATTAAAATGTTTCAATGTTTCAGTTAGGTCCTCAGTGTAATATTGACGTGTGTTACGTATCATTCCCTGGGAAAATCATGATTTCCATCCGCAGATTGCTATAAATAAACACAGTTGCTTTGATTTGTTTGTTGTTGTGTCTTTGATTACTTGATGTGTCGCCGATGTCGGCATGCAATCTGAAAATGGTTGTTTTATTCAGGAAAGCGACTCTTAAAACGTATATAAGCCGTTCATAAAATGCTCAATATTTGTTGTCACTATCAGCTAGTCATGACATCGACTAACATCGTAGAGACATACTGGGATTATATTTACCGCTACGGAGACCAAACTTGGCTCGATCAGTATTCACCGTACCGCATGCATTTGTTTTCAAATACATCGCTTGTGGTTGTATCGATGTGAACTCGTACTCGCACATGTGACACGGTGATGTTATATTTGCCTTTTAGTCTAGAAACGAATACGACGTGAATAGTAATACATGTAGTTTAGTTAAGATTGACTGCTTTCAGAGATGACACCGTGGCTTTTGGAAATAGAACAAGTTTAATCAATCATAAAACAGCCTTCACCGAATTTTGAAAAACAAAACGTGGAAGGAAAATCATTTGACTTGAGATCGTGTACGTGTGTACATAATACATCGACGCCGTACTTCTGAACTTAAACTCGGAGTGTGGGCAATACTTCTGCGGGCACCTGATTCTGTCAGAAGCACATGCTCACGATGACAAAAAAATTGTCATCCATCAAACGGTTTTTTTCGTCTTTAAATTTATAACAATTGACAAAAATGCCGACACTCAACGTTTTACAGTCAGGCATTTAAAATACTAAAACATCTTTACGGCAGACTCTCACACTCCCCGTACGTGTGTGTGTTACTCAGGAATTTGTCGTAGAGGGCGCATCAGACTCCCCAGCAAAATGTCAATTACTCTTAGTTGGTCAAAGTTTGTGGCTGTGTTACTGCTTATTGACGGTATGCCCTTTGCTAGTTCCGACTCCAGTGCGTCTAAATAAAAATGTATGAGTGGATTTACATAGTTTTATTGATAAATTCACCTGACGTCCTAGCCCACACAGATACCTTAATGTATACATACCTATCCAATCTTGCATTGTTGACAGTTCTATGACGCCATCTTGTATAAATTTTGGTGGGTCTAATACTAAGCGGTCATGGTGTTCCGTTGGCGTGGAGCCAAATAGTATCATCAGTACACGATCTACGACTTTATCCAAGAAAGAGCGCTTGGCTGTGACACGACCAGAATACAGTGATGCAACACCATCCAGAGCTCTGACATCATCAATCCGCTTGGCCTTGTGTAAATGGAATTCCAAAAAACGATGGTGAGCTGTATCCCATGTACTCGTCGAAGGCCCACGAGCTCGACGAGCACTCGATCCCGAATCAGAACCACTAGTTGTTGCTGATCCGCGGAAAGGGCAGGTGGACTTCAACCTCGGACGTAATTTTTTACGGCTACTTTCAGTACTGGAAGTTGACGTTGACACACATTTCCTTCTTTTCGATAACCCCACATCAGTAGACATTATTGTACAGGCGCGGGTCACGCTCATAGGATCATGGGTATTATGTTTCGCTGAAACGTGCTTCGTGTTCCGATGTCCCGGATGTTGTAGGTCTCACACATGTTTGGTCGCGCTACTCAGCCCACAGTCGCTTGTAAACTGCGATTCCTTTCCTAAATGGTTTTATTCTTGTCTATGACGGTTCTAGTAGAGAACAATGACGTTATTATAGGCTTCGGCGATATTCTTATAAAATCGATCGAACCCTATAATAACGTCATTGTTCTCTATTGTTCTCTATTAGGACCGTCATAGACAAAAATAAAACCATTTACTATAGAAAGGAATCGCAGTTTACAAGCGACTGTGGCTCAGCCAGACAACGGCGAGAGTCTTGCAAAGCGAGACTATAGCTACAACTTATAAGTTATATCCAATGGTAATATTAGCAAAACTTGTAGACCTGTCTAGATAAAGTCTCAATTAGTGAAAGCACAGTTACATATTAAACATTTAGAGCAGCAAAACATTAATCATTTTAAAACAAATCCCGCTACCAGTCGTTACTCAGGGTATCCGATACCACAGGCACTCTGTTCCCGGTTGTGTCTTGGGGTAGTTCGTAGTTCTATCAGAATTTAACAAAATGTCGATAATAACGATACTATAGACGTGTATAAGCCAGACGTTTATGAAAGGGGGAAAAATAAAATCGTTACTGTGATAAGACAAATTCACTGAATGCAAACATATTAGAGACTCTATGTATAAGCTTGGAGGAATTATACTGGCAGTATAATTCCTCCAATGTATAAGCTAATATCATTCAGTGAATTTGCACGATCACAGAATTCTTTTTTACCCTTTTCATAAACGGCTGGCTTACATATATCATGGATGTATTAGTCTCACTAATACATCCATGCATATATACACGTCTATACTACAATTTTATACAATATAGTCGAGTTTTGATTTCCTAAGTTATTCATTTTTTTGTCTTGCTAACATGACACATGATTTTATTGTTTGTATGTCCTGTAAATTGTACAATGCTTTGACAATGTAGACACTGAATGAACCCGGCTGGATTTGTTCACCAATGCTTGCGTTTTACCGTACTTGTATCTTTGAACCAGACAGTGTATGTTCTGTTATTGTTTCACTCAGTGGGATGGTTGGTCAGCATTGATAAGGATCTCATATCCAATTACTTCTAATGTTGTCTTACTCATAAAAAACGTGTGTATGATGAAGCGTCAAAGGTGTCCTAATTTATGTTTGGGTGAACTTAATGTTACGAATGTGAACAGAATAAATAGCGTAAAAATGGGTATTTTCTCATCTCATTACACTCAAGCTGAGCGGATGTGTAATATCTTTCAACCATTCACTATCTACTTGTGTTTACATAAATTTTAACATGTATTTTTATTGTATTTGGAACCAGTGTAAATATACGCATGAGTCATTAGGTAAGTCTTCCACCCCGACATACACCGGCAAATCATATGTAATGAAGTCACTCACAAACCTGACCCACTTCTGGTGTATGATTTTTCCTTAAAATAAAATGAATGTACGTTTTGAAATATATTTTGTCACATGCAAAACAATTGCGAACGTTAAGACTACAGTTCGTTGGTTTGCATAGTTTTTAAAAGGAATGACACATATGGAGGTGACAATTTGTCGGGAAATTACAACACACTTGTTATGTGTACCTAACGAATGACTTGTAGCTGTCCTAAAGCTACAATTATAAATACAGATCTAGCGATTTGATTCTTTTGAAAGTCTGAATTGACCCCAGTAAATTAGTCTGGAATCCTGACCTTACCATATTTCGATTTGAAAGATCTCAATAATCATAATGCATTATGGAGATCTTTCAAATCGAAATATGGTAAGGTCAGGATTTCAGACTACAAGTAAATTAAAGCCTCTAAGACGTCCATTGTCGAAACAGAACAATCATTTCTTCTTTCACGTGATCCGAACATGCACATGTCTAACTCGATAAAATCGAGATCTGTGGGACATGTTCCTGTTTCAGACCGTACTTAGGTACTTCGAATATTTGGCGGGTAGTTGGCACATGTCTAATCACGATTCACCATGAGGGAGTCTGAAATGAATTCCTGAAATTATTTGCTAAGTCCCACACTCCAGTGTCAACTCTAAAGTTAACGGAATGGTCACTCGCAACAATGTGTATTGTATCACCATTTTAATTTCAATCTGATGACGTGTAGTATTACAGTCCATGTTGATCAGTGCAAATACTGAGAATTACTCGTTCCCTTAATTCAGTTGTTCGACATGATTGGGAAATTCAGTGTTGCCCAGAAACAACAATTCAACAAAGTGTTCTTTTCAAGATCCAATTCGTACATTACGCTATGAAAAAGTATGTGCATGAAAGTGACAGATCTATGAGTCACACATGTTTAAACGACTAACATACTCAATACTGATGTGACAGTTTTGGCGGGAATTCCCCATGTGCAACTTGTGTTTTTCTCTTGATTATGTTTCCGTTTAATTACGAAGTATCAATTACATATCAGGTCAGAGATAATATTAATGGTCATGATCAGTGGGAAAAGTCTGAATGAATTATCCCCTGGCAAAACTATAGTGTTAATTTTTGACCTATTATATGTGTGCGTTTTTCCAAAGCAAATATTTCCCAAAGTAAGTTGCATTTCTACACCATGAAAATTTCGATTCAGTTAAATAACTAAACTTTGGACATTGACATTGCATCTCTTCAATTCTATACCGAAAGTAAGATATAATGACAACTTGTAGTAATTGACCCACCATGAAGCAAGCTAACATTTTTTTAAAAGCTCCCATTGATAACTTTACACAATAGACGATGCATTGGTTGAAATTTGTGAAGGGACGAAGGAATACTTAAAAGTGGCTGAGAAATTTCTGTTACAACGAAAGCATGTGTGTTCATTCACATTGTTACAGTGTTGATGACTATATAGGTGAACTTAAAGTTGGATGTGAACTGAATAAATTTCGTAAAAAATGATATTTTATCATCTCATTACAGTCAAGCTTTGCGCACTCACTGTCTAATTGCCTTTTCGTGTAATTTACCAGGCAACACAAGTTATTGTTATCGTATATAGGAACCGGTATCGGGTTCTTTCAGAACCAGAGTAAAGATACGCATGCTTTATTTGTCATTGATTCTTCCCACTTCATCGTTGGCAATTTTTCCCTGTCATTATTCTCGAAGTGTGAAATTATACATTGCCCCCTTCAATTAAAGCGACACTCGTGGTGTAATCTGACTTAGTTGTTAGGCCTACCATGGATGTATCGGTGAGAAAATCACTGAAGGTCAAAATAGATCCCAATGTATCACTTTCCATACCCCAAGCACATACATGTGCTGCAGTCATAAAATGCGTAAACGGTAAAGAGGAGTATTTTCTCATCTCATTACGGTCACATTGTGTGCATGTGAAATATCTGACAGACATTCACTATCTAATTGCTTTTGCATATATTTTACTAGGTAGCCCACATTGATTGTATGGTATTTTGAACTGGTGTCAAGCATTTACAGCACCAGTGTAAATATACGCATGCGTCATTTATAGTAATTCTTCTTCCCCCTTTATAACCAAGCACATGTATGATAAGGTCGCTCACAAAGATGACCCACTTTTGGTGTGTGATTTTTCCTTCAAATAAAACGAACCACGGTTTGAAGTATATTTTGTAACATACAAAGACAATTGCGAACGTTGAGACTACAGTTCGTAATTGTTTGCATATTTTTTAAAGGAATGACACATATGGAGGTGACAATTTGTCGGGAAATTACAACACACTTGTTATTATGTGTACCTAACGAATGACTTGTAGTTGTCCTAAAGCTACAATTATAAATACAGATGTGGCGATTTGATTCTTTTGAAAGTCTGAATTGACCCCAGTAAATTAAAGCCTCTAAGACGTCATTGTCGAAACAGAACAATCATTTCTTCTTTCACGTGATCCGAACATGCACATGTCAAACTCGATAAAATCAAAATCTATGGGACATGTTTCTGTTTTACAGGCCGTACTTGGGTACTACGAATATTTGGCGGGAAGTTGGCACATGTCAATCACGATTCACCATGAGGGAGTCTGAAATGAATTCCTGAAATTATTTGTTAAGTCTCACACTCGAGTTTCAACTCTAAAGTTAAACGGAATGGTCACTCGCAACAATGTGTATTGTATCACCATTTTAATTTCAATCTGATGACGTGTAATATTACAGTCCATGTTGATCAGTGCACATATTATGAAGAATTACTCGTCCCCTTAATTCAGTTGTTCGACATGATTGGGAAATTCAGTGTTGCCCAGAAACAACATTTAATCATTGTGGTCTTTTGAAGATTCAATTCTTTCATTACGCTATATGAATAAGTATATGTACATGAAAGTGACAGATCTCTGCAGCTGAGTTACAAATGTTTAAACGATCGAAGACCCACTTGCACCATGTACCGCACAATAACACATACTGCGCTAGAGAAAAATATGCCATGAACAACGTTCATCTTTGCCTCTAGAATATCAAGACAATGAGTGTGCACAAAAATGTAAGCAGAAATGTCAATGTTAGCATAAATCGTGAATTTTCTAATCCGAAATCCGAAAATAAGCCTATCTTGGAGTGCACAGTGGCTGGAAATCAGTCATGTGATCAAGGTCTCCAGTAGAAAGTTCTAAACGTAATGTCTCAGTAAGTCATACATTTGCATGCATTGTAAAAGTATCCTAGTCAACGATTAACAACCCCAGAGACAACCCTATGCATTTGGCTATGCATGCTCTGCTGGTCTACAACGAGGGGCCAGCGTAGGGTTGTGTGAATACCACTCTTTATGATGTCGTAAACTTCTGTAAGTGATGTGTTGATTCGTGGTGTGCCTCCCTATCAAAACTGATACAATTAATGTGATAATTGCATTTCCACGGATTTCGCTGTGGTATTTCAGAAACTTTAACGATTTTTGCTAACATAGACAATACTGCTTATATGTTTTGACAAAATTACATATATTTGCCTATGCGTTGCTTAATTTTACCATTATTAAATTTTAAAAGACGAAAACATCGAGGGGGAAAAATTATCTCGTAAACCTCCTGGGTGATCGATAATTGCATGCGTTGACAGCCACACCAATTCCGATGTTGTAGGGATGAAAATATTTAGATCGTCGAAAATATCCGCTAGACCATCCTGTGTAGGGCCGAGACATGTACTGTCCAAGTTGCAATCGTCCCCAGGCGTTTGGCGGAACGCCAACAATGTACTAATAGGTACTACTACGACGTCGCCAAAGTGATGAGAAATACATCCGTAAGTGCGACTCTCATAGAGTACATAGACGGGTAGATTTCACATACACAATATTGTTAATGCAACATATTATCCCAAGTTCGGTTGGTTGAAAGTTCTGGCACTAATTTCCAAAAAGCATTTCCAATATTCCGATTTTCAGAAGCATTTTTGTGTCAAAACACATCTCACTATCCTACATGATCAGGAAGGACACATAAAATATAAAAGTTGTTTTAAACAATAAAAGTTGCACATCGTTTCATACATATACATACACACATACACACACATACATATACATACATACATACATACATACATACATACATACATATACATACATTCATACATACACACATATACATACATACATATACATACATACATACATACACACAAACACACACATATACATACATACATACATATATACATACATACATACATACATACACATCTACATACATACATACATACATTCATACATACATACATATGGACAGACAAACGTTTCCATGTTAGCTACAGTACACTGAAATTGCGCTATATTTATAACAAATCGGTGCTTGTCCTCCCCCGGAGTCCAACCATATACAATGGAGGTGAGATTGAACACTCCCGAGTTTAATAATTTAACACAGGTTTTATACTTGTCTATGATGATCCCAGTACAAAATAATAACTTTGATATAGGGATTGACAAAGTTCTAAGAACATCGGTATCAACGTTACTTCCATGTTTCTCCATTTTAGAATATCGCCAATCCCTATAGTCCTATACTATAAAATGTCATTATTTTGTATTAGGATCATCATAGACTCGAATAAAACCAACTAGTCTTAAATCCTGACGATACGTTATTTCGATTTGAATGATCAGCGCATGTGCCACTTGTTAAAGAAGACAGTGACATGTTTTTTACGGGCAGTACATCCTCACATACGTAGATAAATATATCGACACCGGTCACATACTCTTGGGATAAGACCTCGTGTCACGTGCTAGGAACATGATAGTATCCAAAGCAAACAAAGTGAACTTATCAGACACACATGTTTTGCTATATTGGTTCCTTTTAGATTTTGGCGGGAAATGTGCGCATGTATTCATGCTTCATCATGATAAAGAATTCATCAATATTTCATGTTATCTTATTTCATTTTGAATTATTCATGAACGTAAACTAAGAATTTTAATAGGGAGAGTAGGCATTTTAGTGAAATTAGTTATTACGATTTTCAGTCTTTCCGCAGAATAGACTTTATTAAGCATTGCAATATACATCCTTACAGGTCTCAAATTGTAGAGCTGGGTTGACTGACTCATGATTCTAACATCTTAATAGGGAGGGAGTCTGAATTGGCCCCAGTATGACTATATGGTAATGCATCCGAGTCAAATACGTCGTTATCCAAACAGTAAAACCATTCCCTTTTTACACGTACATGTACGTGTTCCATAGATGCACATGCCAAACTAGAACATTGAGCTTCATTGAAAATCCCTGGTTCCGTCCTTAATACTATGTACCGTTTCGACTATTTGGCGGGGAGTTGGCACATGTTTACTCACGATTCTCAATGATGCCGTTTAAAATGAATTACTAAATTGTTTGTAAAGTTCCGCACTATCCACTCTAAAGTGAACGAAATGGTCACTCGCAACAATGTTTATTATATCACCATTTCAATCTAATGTAGTATAATATCACAATCCCTGTAGATCAGTGCAAATGTTATGAAGAATATCTCCCCTCCCCCGGCCCCCTTTATCTAGTTGTTTGACATGATTCGGAAATTCAGTATTGCCCAGAAATAACATTTCAAGAACTTCAACAAGACATGTGTTCTTTTAAAGACTTAATTCGTACATTACGCTATGAAAAAGAATGTGCATGAAAGTGACGGATCTATGAGTCACACATGTTTCAATGGGTTTACATACTCAATACCGATGTGACAGTTTCGGCGGGAATTCACCATGTGCATTTTGTGTTTGTGATTTGATTAAGTTTACGTTGACTTAGGAAGTATCAATTACATATCAGGTCAGAGATAATATTTACGGTCATAATCAGTGGGAAAAGTCTGAATGAATTATTCCCTGGCAAAACTATACAGTTATTTTTTTACCGATTACATGTGTGCGTTTTTCAGATGCAAATATTTCCCAGACCAAGTTGCATTTCTATGATGTGATAATTTCGATTCAACTGGACACCTACACATCTACTCAATTCTTTCAAAACAATCCGGAAGTCAGATATAACGAGAAATTATAGTAATTAATAACAATTGATAACTTTGTTTAATAAATGATATAAGCCTTATTTGTTGACATTTGTGCTCGGATGAAAGCATACTTAAAAGTGGTTGAGATGAGATATTTCTATTACAACGAAAACATGTGTGTTCACATTTTTACAGTATATCTGACTAGTAGTATTATTGCCTTAATAAGGATGTAATTAATGTGATATTTGAAGAGAATAAATCGCGTAAAGAGGAGTATTTTCTCATCTCATTACGGTCACATTGTGTGCATGTGAAATATCTGACAGACATTCACTATATAATTACTTTTGCATATATCTTACTAGGTAGACCTCTTTATGTTTTTTATCACATTGGGAACTGTTTCGAGTTCTTAACAGTGTGAATATGAACATGTGTCATTTAGTTACAGCAGAAAAGGGTACATATCGCCGAATGACTGTGCGTATCATACATATTTTATATTCGGAATGTACAAACCTATAGATAGATAAGAAACATGCTTCCCAAAGATTACTCATTACACATTTAAGCAACACCTCACTCCTTCGACAACCTGGCAGTGTATGTGTGCAACGGGTGTTCACATTGTTAGTGTTGCTGACTAGCATCATTGTCTTAGGGTGATTTGAAAGTTATTCTGATTCTGTATTTGGATGCATCGTCAGAACATTTCTTGTCTGCCAATCCTTACGCATGTGTGGCATATGTCGGACAAAGTAAGCTGCCGAAGTGTCGTTCGGTAATTAATGAGGTTCAAGGTCGAGAGGTTGGTAAGAAAAAAAATGTCGAAACTTGTGAAGATATTCGACTCCACCGATTCATTTTTGTTCATACGTCAATAATAACTTGACTATTTATTTACCAGACACACCCATCTTGAGTTTCAGTTGTATATCATACGTCAGTACTTTTACTCATCACGTCAACGAGAGAATTACTTTAGGTTTGCCACAGCAAATTCCCGTTTGTTCCACATTACACTTGTTTGGTTGGTTTCTTTGGTTAGTGTTCATGCTAGTCTATGTTCAACTAAACAGGGTCAAAACTGATTTAACGACAGATAGGAACAGTGGAACCGACTTCGAACCGAATAAAATCGAGATCAAAATTTAGATGGGAATAGGGCCCACATACATTTTCTGTTGATGTGTCAGTAGTAGTGCTCGTATATAATAGAGTTACCTGGCTGCATTTGTCGCACACGGCATACAAACGCGGAATAATACTTCTAAAGTAATGATAAGAATAATGACAATAATGGTGATAATACAAATCCTAATAACAACAATTTTAATTCCTTTACTGCATGCCATTGAATTAGAAGTAACGCAATGTAGAGCAAAACTTGAACACAACCGGTATGGAGGACGTTTAGTTTGTTATTGATACAATAAAAAAAACTAACTAGGTCTGTTGAATACTTGCGCATGTACTATTGCTTGATAAAATAGCTATTAGAGGACATTTCTACATTAAAATAATCATGTTCATATTTAAGTCACAACTTTGTAACACGATTTATGATCAACTTTATTCTAAAATATAAACAATATAACTAATAAAAATGAAACTTAACTTTATTGTATTCATTTTTGTTAAATGCCACTTAAATATATATTGGTATTATGGGCTCCCTGGATATTTCAACCAACTCGGCGCATTAGTCTGGTCAGTCCCGTAATTGTGTAACAATTCTGTCCCTTCGTGGATATGGTATTTAGCAATAACAATTAGTCTGTTTTTTTCTTGAACTCTTACCGCTCTAACCATACAGTTTGATCTCCAGGTGTGGTGATTTAGCCACGCCCCGTGATTTAATTCAATGCCAATAAAATTCCCCATATGGTCATAATTGCCATCAAACCTGGAAAGGAAAACATACAATTATTACTGACATAAAAAATTTACCTCAGCACAGACAAGAACAGAAAATGTTCAATTTGGTACAGGTATATACTTACCTAGATTTCTTGTTGGAAGTAACTGTGAACATGACGGGAGGTAGTTTATCTTCAGCATACCCCCTTTCTCTCTTGTCTGCTACTTCTTTCGTCACCTCGAGACCAAAGTATTCACAGATGATCTCCATTTTTCGAATATGTCTAATTGCAAGAGCACCACATCCTTTCTTTTTGTCAATGAAAATCCTACGCATTGGTAGTGATGATTCTTTTTCTTCATAATTCTGAAGCAAGTAGGTACTAGCCCTCTCTACATAATCGCCTTCTTGAAATGGGAAATCGTCAGCAAATAGGTAAATTGAACGTCTTAATAATTTGGTAGGAAGGTGACAGGAAACGTAATAAGATCGTCGACCAGTCGTGCTATACTTGAAACCTCTTTCTCTTGCTATTTTCAAGAGACTATAATATAATAAAACCTAACATAGCAAACCTACATTACTTTGAATTAGCAAATAAGTCAATCAATGTTAGTCTCAATCATACGTGTATGTGCATGCAATATTCGAATCGCATTCAGTTTATATGTCGCTTTACTGGTGACGGTACTAATTGAAGATCATTTTTTTCTTGTGAAAATGTAAAAATAGTACTAACAGAGCTATGTTGGATAGTTGTGCTTCACATGTACGTATATTTTCAGTCAACTGTAGTCGTATGTGTAGTATGATTTAGTTGATGATAGTCCTCATGTTTTTGGATAAGTTCAGACAGTTTGAGTACCAAATGGGTTAATTATGTAAAGTACAATAAACTGACGAATAAGCAGTAACAAAACATCGACACGGATAACCGTAACTAAAGGCATTCCGTCACAATGTCAACAATATACAACTCGCCCAATACGACGCAATTCCATATTAGTTGTCACCCAAGCAATCTATTGATTATGAGTACCATCAGACAGAATCGTTCGTTTTTCGAAAGTGATTGATATTTCTTACCCTCATCGACCGATTATAGTAACACATAATTTAAGGAATGAATCTTCAGACACTTACCTTACAAAAGCGCCTTTTACTTTGTACTAGTGACATTGTATTAGGTTCGCCATGACAGTACAATTCTACCCATCGTTTATGATCAGCGTATAATTCATGGATAGGTGTGCATTCAGTCTCACTTGTCAAGATATATCGGTCACAAAATTCTCGTAGATATGGTACAAATGAAGCCGTCTCTTTGGGATGGCAATTGCTTCCCTCAAGTCTCGATCTCTCATTCATTTCGATGTTTGAATTTATAAATTCCCCGTTCGTGTATGTGACAGTCCACGTCGCTATCAGTAACAGTATCGCTGTCAAATGTTTATGGTCTGAGACACCTCTTATTTGACGCATTCCAATGTCAGATCGCTGGATGCTGCTCATTCATTCAAATTTTGACCAATACTATAGGATAACTTCCGGTTTTCTATTCTCTCTACAACAAGTAAAACGATATTAGAAAATCCATGTGTGCCACATAAACATGTACAGCTACAGATATAGCTTGTAATACGTTTAAATAGGTAGTACAAATATTATATCTGGAACTATTTATTAATTTTAAGTCTGGTTACGACTTCAAAATCGTTGGAGGAGAAGAAACAAGAACTATGCAGTAAACACTTTGTTTTTACTGCCTAATTTATTTTTTTTCATTTTGTTGTTGGTGTATTTATATAACTAATGTATCGCTTATCATAACAATTGACTCACTACATTTCCTCTCCAATACATGACACAGCTGAAGCTGAATTCAATTACATTTTCCCTTTGGTCACCTGTTAGTGTCCATCCGGGACCGTACATTTCATAATTACAATTGACAGGTAGATCATTATAGCTTGAGAAGTTTAAGTTGAGAGAACAATTTGTAGTAACTGTCAGCAACTCAAAATGGCATTACCGGTGGTGAACAGAAGGGTATACTTTTCTCGAGTCATCCTCAAACTGTTAACCCCTTACATTTACGATGCGGGCGATACAAATGAACTGTATGATAATTGCACAAACGGACAACTTAGATTAAGGGTAAGTAAATATTTCAATGTAACCTTCAATTGTCCGGTTTTAATGTTTCAAAATCATTTAATGATATCATTAACTCATTTAGTGATATCATCAATTAATTTTATGATATCATTCATTCATTTTGTGATATCATCAATTCATATCATGATATCATCAATACATTTACTGATATCATCAAATCTTTTAATGATATCATTAATTCATTTAGTGATATCATTAATTCATTTAATGCTATCACCAATTCAATTAGTGATATCATTAATTCATTTAATGATATCACCAATTCAATTAGTGATATCATCAATTCATTTAATGATGTCATTAAATATTTAATGATATCACCAATTCAATTAGTGATATCATCAATTCATTTAATGATATCATTAAATATTTAATGATATCACCAATTCAATTAGTGATATCACCAATTCATTTAATGGTATCATCAATTCATTTAATGATATCATTAAATATTTAATGATATCATCAATTGCCGAATAAAAAGTAAAATGGCTTGCCATACGCCCATTATCAGGTGTTTGATACTAAGTAAATTATAGTAGACCTACCAGGAATTCTTGTCGCATTAGATTTTGAGAAAGCCTTCGACAGTCTGGAGTGGTCTTTTTTATTTAAAACTCTAGATAAGTTTAATTTTGGTTCCTCCTTAAGTAAATGGATTCATTTATTCTATTCGAACCCAAGCAGCTGTGTTATGAATCGGGGACTCACCACAGGATATTTTGACATCAAAAGAGGTGTACGCCAAGGCGACCCCCTATCCCCCATACTGTTTATTTTAGGTCTAGAAATACTTTTAGTATCAATTATTCAAAAAGATTCCATAAAGGGCATAGACATTTCAGGTACACAGGTCAAGAATTCTGCATTTGCGGACGATTTAACATGTTTTATATCAGACGAAGACTCTGTAGTAAATCTTATGTCTCTGCTGCGTAATTTCCATTCTGCTTCTGGTCTCTCACTCAACCGTTGTAAAACAGAAGCAATGTGGCTGGGTAAATGGAGGCATAGACAGGATGAGCCTTTTGACTTCAAATGGTCTAAAACGCCAATAAAAATTGTCGGAATATTCTTTTCCTACAACACTTCACTTGCATATTCGGAAAATATATCGGCCCCGCTTAAGTCTATGCATCGTTTACTCAACCTGTGGAACTCTAGAGGGCTAACTTTGATTGGCAAGATTCAAATCATAAAGTCACTTATCATCCCAAAGTTTCTGTATATTTTTAATCTCATCCAAGTCAAGAAAAGGGATATTAAGATTTTAAATAGTCATATTCACCGTTTCATATGGAAAGGTCCGGATAGAATTAGTAGAAACACATTGATTGGTGATATTAATGAAGGGGGGTTAGGTATGATTGATATTTTTGCTTTGTACAAGGCCTTCAGAGTAACTTGGCTAAGTAGATACCATGTTGATGATTTCAAACACCCATGGAAATTAATATTAGACTTCTTTCTGAGGCCTATTGGTGGTAAGCTTATTTTGCGATGTAATTATAATGTCAATTTATTGCCAGTTGTACTTCCAAGTTTCTTTAAAGAAAGCCTTGTGTGTTGGAGTGAAATCAATTATATTTCTAATCTCCCTACAGAACACCAAGTTATCTGGAACAATTCAGAAATTCTCGTGAATCATAAGTCTGTATTTAACCAGTTTTTATACGGAATAGGAATTGTATTTGTTGCTGATATTTTTAACGAAGAAAATAAGTTGAAAGGCTGGGAGGAACTCTCTCGTCTAGGGTGTAATCACAATAATCTTTTATGTTGGTACGGTATTTTGCATTCGATTCCGACTCCATGGAAAAAGGGCAAGGCAGAGATTGTAAGGCCAGAGATACCAATTGGTTTTCTTAATTGTGGCAAACTAACACGTCTTAATGAATGCAAAACTAGGCATATCAGGAAAAGATTGACATCAGATTACTTTATCCCCCCTAAGGCTAAAATTTATTTTGCAAGTTTTCTTGACATCCAAAACGATGAGTGGCCAAAAATATTTACCTTGCCTTTTTGGACGACGATGAATTCAAAGCTCCAAGAATTTCAGTTTAAAATTTTACATAATATATTCTATACAAATTATGTGTTATGTCGTATGAATCCCCCGAGAGTCAACAGTAGCTACTGTACATTTTGCAATATGGAGGATGAAACCCTTGTTCATTTGTTTGTTAAATGTGAATGTGCTGTTATTTGGAAAAGCTTTCTTCTCTTGTGGGGGAAAGCTATTAATTCATCATTGACATTGTCTACTAAGCAGATACTTCTTGGTGACCCATCATTCAACATACTGTTCAACCATCTTATTTTGATTGTCAAAAAAACAGTCTATGATTGCAAAATTAGGAAAGCTATTCCTTCATTCAATCTTGTCAAAGTAAATGTCAGAATCGCTAGAGAGACAGAGATTTTTATAGCGAAGAGGAAAAATAAGCTAGAAATTTGCTCGAACAAGTGGGACAATCTAAGAATCGAGTGATACTTCTGCATTATAGGATTCCAATCACTTTATAGCATTTTATAGCAATTTATACCGTGCAATGTAACCCTTTCTCCTTTTCTTTTCCTTCCTTTTTGTTGTTACTATATTCTTTTGGAAAATAAAAAAAATAATTAAAAAAAAAAAAAAAATTATTGGCGCCCTAATGTCTACATGGAGTTGCAATACATTTAAATTTATTTCATTTGGACGACTAAATATAACAAAAAGGCGATCTTGCTATTGAAGTGTGGCATATGTAGTTTCTTGTTGGGTTCTGCGAAGTTGTATCAAACAGAAAAGCTGATCGTTATTGAGAAATTCACTTTATCACAATATCCATATTTGTGGCAACGTTCTCTTTTCGGGCCGGTCTTAATTAAATGTTTCACCCCAGGTACGCCTATGTGATGGCATGAGTACATTGTTGTTCACCTCGATGCTACTCTCAACAAGATCGGTACCAAGGAAAGTGATTCAATTGAAATTCATATTTTGTCGCTAAAGCTATTTACTAGAAGTAAGCTTCAATAGTTCCTTACAGATACATACAATGAAAGGTTCATGGTCCAACAAAGCATGTCAATTCATCGAAAACCTTGATAAACAGAGATTTTAATATGTATGACCAAGCATGTGAAATTAGGGTCAGTATGTCGGTCAGACTTAGACCGTCTGAGTCTTCGTCAGACAAACAGTTTTACAAATTTATTGATCCAAACCACGTTAAAAGTTGGAGTATTACAACGTCTTGTCATCCGTTATCATTCTCGTGAGCCAGAGAACACATTGGGCGAAACCAATGACCCTGGCTTCCTCTGTGCCGTGCGTCTTGGATGGTGCCGTAAAAGAGACAGTGTAGTTAATTTATGACGATGTTAAGTACCAGTCAGACCTGCTTTCGATTCGTTTAAAATGTGCTCACAGTTGCGTAGTTTACAAGTTATTACAACAACAAATACGTCAATCAAAACCAATGAACTTCATTTTGAGATAACAGATACGTTAATTACCAAGTAATTAAGATTAAAATATTGTTAACTAAACTAGAACATGTTAAAATAACTCGTTGATGATGACAAGCCATTTACATGAGTAAAGTGTCGTGAGATATCTAACATCAACCACTTATTGACCACTGTGACAACACTACTTAGCAATACGTTCCCTCTCATTATGAGTATTTCTGTTCATATGACACAGGTCGACAAAATATATTTGTTTTCTGGTTCCAACAACAGTCCCCAGACTGACTTATTAACGATCACGTTAAAATGTATTCACATTTACGTATAAACAACACCTTACCTTGTCCTTGGTATACCAGTCACATGTACTTCAACTCTGACAACTTGAAGTAAAATGGCGACTTTAGGTCCCTGGATGATATTATAGCCCTAGATTGTTCAAGGTCACTGGCTCACATTCATCAGGAATGCTTTGCAGAATAGAATTGTTACAGTGACTACAATGCTGATACAATCTTTACACTATCGATTCGCCATAGTTCAAAACATCTGTTATTACTTGTGTTTTTCAACAAGGACTGAAATAACATCATAGTATTTCTTATAGTATAAATCTAAGTTCATCTAACATATATATGGACTTTATCATATTTTCTCTTGACTAGGTAAAACGTGAGTCACATGACACAATTAAAGGTTCTGAAATACAATATTCACAGCACATTTAGTACAACAAATATTCACCTATACAAATTGTGTAACTGATTTTCCTATAAGACACATTTACAAGTATTGATACATGTTGGACAAAAAAGGGCAAATATGTTGTTGGATTACTTGAAAGAATGCTGTATTAGGAAATGTGATAATTTTTAGTTTCTTTCTGTTTTTAATATTATAATAACAAAAACAGAGGGAAAAAACAAAAACCAATCACAATAAAGGTACAATACAGTCCCAACCCCTCTGAAACCATTTCATTATAATAGCTTTGTGATTTTCAGTTTCATACTCAAATTTAAGTTTGTTTAGCCTTTGCCTTAATCTACGCTGCACCTTGTAATATTGACATTGTAAAATAAATCGTTCAATACAAAAAATCAAGTAGTTCTAATCTTGAAAAAAAAACTATTGGTTACCAAAGGTAACATATGTGTTCTTCTTGAAGAAAAGAATATTTAATATTACACTGTGGTTGTCTAAAAAAAATTTAATATCATACACAAATGTACTGGTCAAGTTGCATTTAAAAACATTGTATATTCCATTGACAATAATTCTCTTAATACCATGACAAAATGTCACTGTGATATAAAATCTCTTAGAAAACGGCAAGACTTGTGGTTGAATGATAAACTGCATACGGGATGATATGTGTGGTATAAACTGAAACCATAGACTTTATGTATCAAGGCCCTGAAACCTCACGGCTTCACCACAAGGGCAGACAGCCAGAAGTCGATTGACTTAAATTTTACAAATCAATTTACAGGAAAATTTGGAATGTCTATTGTCTAAACATGACTATATGTAAATTACGTGAATGACGGGTAGGTCCGTGAATTTGAAACAAATGGCGCCTTGAGGACAACTGTTTTCCAGACACGCTATCTTTTAAAATACTAAACATGTAGAGTCATGACAGTTAAGTCGCATCTAAAAAAAAACACGTTTACATATTCCATTATGGTTATTTAAAATTCTCTTAATATAATGCCAAAATGTTCTGGGCAAGTCCCATCTAAACAATAAATGCTCAATTGTTTCTGTTTGTAGTTGACAAAAAGTACATAATTCAGAACTGAAATATTTATAACATATACAAATCTCTGATGATTTATTCCTTGTTTGTAAACTATGAATTTGTGGAACCCTTCCAGTCCAATGTTGACGATTTCAAAGTCTTAATTGAATCCCATGGGGAGTGGAAAGAAGTCACTTTCAAGTTGTACACTCAGACAATTGATGACGTCATCCGTTCCAGGAAGGAAGAAAGGAAAGATTTGCAATTTATTGATTCGTTCTATTACACTGTAGTGATAATAGTTGGAATACTTCTAATAGCTGTCGTCCAAGGTAAACTTTGGGACAAAGGTATTCGTACATGATTTTCAGTGGGAGGGTTTTTTTTTGTATAGGTCAATTGGAGGGAAAATGATGATGCTATCCTATTTGCATTACATAAGATCTATTCACATTTAAATAAGGCAGGTAACTCAGTTCGTATAATGTTTTTTTAAAGCACATTCAATACAATTCAACCACATTTGTTTGGTAGAAAAGTTAACAAATTTATCAAAGATTGTTCTCTCAATTCAGATGATATCACAGCGTTGTTTCAACTCGACTATCTGTCATCGCTGCAGCCATTATAGAGCGGAGGGGTTCAATGGTTTTAGTCGGTATTTAAAAATTAACAAAGATGTTTGTCAATTAAGAAAGATGGCATCACAGGTAGCTGTCGTACCATGGAAGTATAACGTTATACTTCCATGGTCGTACTGAGGAACACTAATATTGTACTATTAAGCCGAACTCTTGAAAATACAAGACACCCCTACCCCCCACACACACATGCACACCTCTTATAGTCTGGCAGTCTCTAAGATGCGTTTGCCCCTTGGTCCCTGCTTACTGATGTCATTGGTTAGACGATATACTATTTCTTTGCTATTTTTTCACCACATAAGTGAACATGAAATGTATGTTATTAGTTTTTATATAAGGAAATCAAATATAATTATGAAATGTTGGCGGGCACCACATCTAAGGTACACCTTGAACTACGTTCTCTATTAAATCTCCTACATACATCGAAGACCGCCCTCTTGCGGTCGCAGGGAGATCTCAGTATAGATAGTGTCCACAGTAATTAAAACCGTTTTATTTGGCTCAAGAATATTACCCATAAAAGATTGAGGAGGTGATGGAGACTCTTATGGACATAAACCTGGTAAGGAGGTATTACAACTGGTACGTAAGTACTGTCCCAGGGAACAGTTCATACATTTCCATTGCTTCTCTGGGGATGCACCACAAATTCAACTCTGGCTGACCCACTTTCCAAATACTTATTTTGGGTGTACAGCCAGTGTAAGGCATGCCACGCCCCTTCACGTATTCGCAATATCACAAATACCTGAAGATCGCCTTATCTTGGAGACAGACTCACCCTATTTTCCCCCTCCCAATTGTCCTAAACCAAACTCTCCCCAGTATATAGGAAGTGTTGGGTTTTTAATAGCCACAATTCGGGGCAGTACTCTCCATGAACTACTCCCTATCACGGTGAGGAACACCCGTACCCTTTATGGCTTCCTGTAACGTATAGGTCCCCCTATTTGTTTGGTAAGGGGGGAAGAAGGGAAATTAGGTTTATTATGTAATTTACACCTGTGGTGTGTCGTGACACTTGGTGCCTTCTTGGAGGTAAAAAGTTGTACATTGACATACTGTGGGGGTAAAAAGTTGTACATTGACATACTGTGGGGGTAAAAAGTTGTACATTGACATACTGTGGGGGTAAAAATGTATGATAAATGACTCATTATGTGACTTACACTTGTGGTGTGTCATGACACTTGGTGCCTTCTTGGAGGTAAAAAGTTGTACATTGACATACTGTGGGGGTAAAAATGTATGATAAATAACTCATTATGTGACTTACACTTGTGGTGTGTCATGACACTTGGTGCCTTCTTAGAGGTAAAAAGTTGTACATTGACATACTGTGGGGGTAAAAATGTATGATAAATGACTCATTATGTGACTTACACTTGTGGTGTGTCATGACACTTGGTGCCTTCTTGGAGGTAAAAAGTTGTACATTGACATACTGTGGGGGTAAAAATGTATGATAAATGACTCATTATGTGACTTACACTTGTGGTGTGTCATGACACTTGGCGCCTTCTTGGAGGTAAAAAGTTGTACATTGACATACTGCGGGGGTAAAAATGTATGATAAATTATTCATTATGTGACTTACACTTGTGGTGTGTCATGACACTTGGCGCCTTCTTAGAGGTAAAAAGTTGTACATTGACATACTGTGGGGGTAAAAATGTATGATAAATGATTCATTATGTGACTTACACTTGTGGTGTGTCATGACACTTGGTGCCTTCTTGGAGGTAAAAAGTTGTACATTGACATACTGTGGGGGTAAAAATGTATGATAAATTATTCATTATGTGACTTACACTTGTGGTGTGTCATGACACTTGGTGCCTTCTTAGAGGTAAAAAGTTGTACATTGACATACTGTGGGGGTAAAAATGTATGATAAATGACTCATTATGTGACTTACACTTGTGGTGTGTCATGACACTTGGTGCCTTCTTGGAGGTAAAAAGTTGTACATTGACATACTGTGGGGGTAAAAATGTATGATAAATGACTCATTATGTGACTTACACTTGTGGTGTGTCATGACACTTGGTGCCTTCTTGGAGGTAAAAAGTTGTACATTGACATACTGCGGGGGTAAGGGTGCATGATAAATGACTCATTATGTGACTTACACTTGTGGTGTGTCATGACACTTGCCTTCTTGGAGGTAATAAGTGTATATCGACAGACTGCTGGGGTAAGGGTGCATAATACATATCCGAAAATCTGATTACTGTGTTAGTACACAGTCATTGGCCCTGAGATCTTCTTAGGAGGTGGAACAGATAACCAATGGCAGCATACTAACCAAAAACATGTTTTTAGTTAATAGCTAGGGATGGCACTAATCAAGCCAGGGGACCAAAACATTCAGTTAAAATCCCTAGTTAAGGTATTATGTTCAGTATCAATACCTTGATAAAGAAATCAAAGTAGCTAGTCACTATACTATAAGTTGATGGCTAGTTAGTTAGAATTATTTGTACCCCATAAAAGTTGAGGTAAATAATTTCAGTTTAATACCCTGATAAGGACATCAAGGTAGCTAGGTCATTATACCATAAGTTGATGACTAGTTAGTTATAATTATGTGTACCCCATGAAAGGTGAGGTAAATAATTGGATAGCTGTTTTAACATAGCTAGCTCAGTATAACCGCTGGTACCTTGTACAAGGTAATGGGACATTGTTTCAGGCACTATGTTTATATACTAGTAGCTCTTCCATCTCCCCTAGTAACAGTCCCTGGTGGATATTCTTAGGCTATTTCGCTCCCACAAGATCCCCTCAGGGTCCAGCCCTATTTAAATGAAGTTGGGGGAGTGTTGTATGAACGGTTTCCAGTGCCCCTCTGGAAACCGTACTATAGCAATAATGGAACAACCCATCAGGACGCCATCAACGATGGAGGACTGACTGGTATATAAACATATCACCCTGGAAAATCCCAAAGGACGGATTATAGCAAGTGTTGATGCAAGACATACGAATTAGTATATTCAAGCCTGCATCAACACATCCACACCAAAGACGAAGTTGTTTAGCCTGACGTTAGTCAGTTCAGGTAAGACAACATAACCTCGGCTTTGATTACAACAATGCGACTATCACTTTGGCTATTGTTATCATTAGGTATCATATCATCACATCATCTCAATTCTTTCATTCCCAAATCTCCCATTCGTCAATCAGTCGACCAGGTAACCAATCACGAACTGAGCGACCACAACTATAATCCGTGTACATAAGCATTGGATGAAGTGTTTTGTCTCTCTATCACAAACACTCAATAGTTGTTGAGATACATTCTTTAATTTGGTTGGCGACTGCTAGATTTTTCGTTTACAAAGAATCCTGAACTGTTTCTGAACTGACATACCTGTTGATGATGTCACTGCTACACCCTAAGACACACGACATTAATAGTAGAGTAGTAACAATTGTGAATTGCTTTAAGTATAGTAGGAGAAAAGGTATGATAACATTATCCCCTCTTTCTCTCTCCCTCTCTCTCCCCCCTCCCCGCCTCCCGCTCTCTCTCTCTCTCTCTCTCTCTCTCTCTCTCTCTCTCTCTCTCTCTCTCTCTCTCTCTCTCTCTCTCTCTCTCTCTCTCTCTCTCTCTCTCTCTCTCTCTCTCTCTTATTACGATAACAAAAAGTCAACTCAGCAAAAAACCTAGCTGATAAGCCCGTTTTAGTCGTTTTAATCTTTAGACTATAAATTCTAAACCATACCCTTTTATAACCAACACTAACGTTGTATTGTATATAGTCATAGACGCACACACTAACGCCTAACTCAGCTTCTCTACACAATTGACATGTTTTCAGCCCCCCCCCCCTCCCATTTGAAAAACCTCCGTGATGAAAGAAATGCTCTGTTCGTGAGCAAGTGTCGTCATAGCCACCGCGCACCGTGAATGTAGATGGTATCGACAGTCTAGAAACTTGTTTATTCAGGCGATAGAGGGCATTGTTTCGCAGAATATTATGTGCGGGCGAAAATTAAAATGTTGTATAGTTTTGAAGTCGGAGCTGAAAAAAATAAAAGTTCACTTTCAAGTGCCAAACAGGTCACTTTTTTGGCTAAATATACATTATAGCATGATTTAATCTAGGAAAATGGCTGCCATCTTGGATTTTCAAACATGCAAAGGGTTGAATTAAAAACACATCGCACTAACAACATACTAGTATGTGCAAAGTTTCATGCTTTTATCAAAATTTAAACAATCCACCTACTATCTTCTCTACTAGTTCTGGTAAAAGAACAAAGGGAAAACCCGATTGTATCTTGATGATAACAAATAATATAGAGCCAACAACTCTTACTGAAGGTATTTATTTTATATCTGGTTATTTATGCATATGACCGTGCATAAATGCACTAATAAACATAACTCTACCTACATACAGCGTTATGTCTAATTATCACACAAGCAACAATTCCTCATCAAAATACTGCTAACTAAGCATTGTGGCCAAATTGAAAATTACGACCAATTTTCATTTCACGCAAGTGATTCCACGGGTCAAAATCTATCTATACACCAAATTTGATTGTTTTAAGAAAAGTTCAACAATTCCGTCAGAAAATTGCAACTACCTGCTTACTATTACTCCTTTTGACCTATAGCTAGAAAAGAACTTATCCGTAGACAAAGTAACTGTTTTGTATTAATGCTTGGAAAATGTTTTAATCGTGTTTTAAAATCAACAGAGAGTATTCATAGACTATGAATATTGTTTTCCTATAGCTGGTTTGCCTTAAAATTCAGCTTGATGCAAATCTCAGAAAAGGAAGTTCATTTCCAATGAAACGATTATGGGCACCTCCACTGCGTCTCTGTCTAAAGGTATTCCAGAGGACATATGATAAATATTATAACCAACTTTATAAAGACACTAATCCACATAACATAAACCAAACTATTGAAGATATGCAAAACTGCATTACTGACGTCAAAATGTGGATGACTGCAAATAAGCTTCAATTAAATGACTGTAAGACAGAAGTCATACTAATCTCATCTCCTAGACTTTCCACTAAACTTGCTCTTCCTCCTTCCATGCATGTCGGAAACTCAGACATACTTTTCAGTCCAAGTGTAAAAAATCTTGGAGTCACACTTGATTGCAATCTCAATACGGCCGAGCATGTGCAACGCACATGCAAGGCCGCCTACATTCAACTGAGACAAATCAGCTCTATTCGTCACTTTCTCACTTCTAGTGCCACTCAAACACTTGTCTCCACACTCATCCTGTCTCGCTTAGACTATTGTAATGCTCTTCTCTCTGGTTGTCCTAAACACCTCACTGACAGACTACAGCATGTACAAAATGCTGCAGCTCGGCTTGTCTGCAAAGCTAAAAAGTTCGATCATGTACAACCTCTTCTTAGAAAACTTCATTGGCTGCCTATCACTTCACGTATTCAATACAAAATTTCATCCATTTGTTTCAAGTCAGTTGTAGGTATTGGCCCACAATATCTCACGGATCTTCTACATCAATACATTCCTCGAAGACCACTTCGCTCGTCTTCTGATTCTCGTCTTCTCTGTGTTCCAAGGGTGTCAACCAAAACATTTGGTGAAAGATCCTTCTCTTACATTGGCCCTACTTCATGGAACCACCTCCCTTTTGATCTTCGCCATTCCAAATCTTTGTCAACCTTCAGACATTCTCTCAAAACTCACCTCTTCAACTGCTAATAACTGTTTTTCTTTCTCATTTTATTTAATACACATTACCTTGAATTCACATTTCCATTAACTATTTCTGTATCCACTCTTGCTCTGCGCTTCGAGCTCTTCGGAGATGAGGCGCATTACAAATCATCTTATTATTATTATTATTATAAAGATATAGCGTAATTACATACAATGGCTGAAGGTAACAAACAGAAAGTGTACATATACATGTAGAAGTATATGCTATTAAATATTACTAAACATATACCTTCTATATTTATTTTAAGAACATGACCTACCGGTTAGGGGCAACATCAAAAGTTCAATATAATATATCTAACTTAATTGCTTAAGTGGGGGGGGGGGGGGGGGGGGGTTGGCCAAATTAATTTCTGAACGGTCAAAAACGATTTAACGTCATACTTGGCAAATTTAGTACGATTTCAAGGCTGCTTTTACCTATAACACTGCGTACACTCGGTCCGATTTATCAGCGGTACGCACTTAAAATGGTTTTCTGTTTTTATTTATAATTCAGTAGTATATTGGTACGTTGTTTGAAAGTGTATGAAACGATTTTCAATTTTAGGTCCGTTAAGTTAGATGGGGGGGGGGGAGGGATCTGGGACCTAACTTAAGCAATTAAGTTAGATATATTATATTGAACTTTTGATGTTGCCCCTTAATAATCCAAAACTTAAGTACAAAAACTCAAGGTTTGGTGCAAAGGCAGACCGTACTAATCAAATAGAAGATAATATGCCTCCAACTACTACATGTAGTGTTGGAGTTTGTCTTCAAACGTAGAAGACTATTTTATATCTTACTTGTAAATTATATAACGATCATCGGTAGGTTACAATAATATCGAAGTCATTATAAAAGACTCTTCAGATTCAGCAAATAAATGCACAGACTAAGTCTACCGAAAAGAATAAAATAACGGTGAAAAGGGGTAAAAATAACAAAATGCAAGTTGTCACATTATTATTACAAATAAGCACAATTGATAACAATATTTATGGCTGGTTACATTTCAAAATGTGGAAAGCGAGACTTGTATGCGTGGACCAGGAATGATGTAGCTATTGCCCGGTTTATTTGTTTTGCGAGTTTTGATTAAAAAAAACTTAAACTCCAAAACATCTGGCCAGATTGGGCTCTTATGTTCGGTAGGAATGTTCTTCGTGGTGTTTAGTTTAAGAATTGCTCATGACACGATGATCTCATCAGTGATATGCAAATTAGGGTTAAGATGTGTCTTTTTGGTCAGGAGTCTATAATTCCACAATTACTGAGCAGATACGGCTGAGATGCTGTGGGAAAATTCTAACGGGTGTTTAGATCAAGATATTTTCTTAATATCATGATCACATCAGTGACATGCAAATTAGGCTTGCATCAACATTTACATGGGGGTGGGGAAATAGGGGAACCATGAACAAAATTAGGGTTCAATGCATGGGGGGGGGGGGCATGAAAAATCTGATGGTCTGAAAAGTCCCCCCACCCCCGAAATATTTTTCTCATTATTTGAACCAAATGAAACCTCAGAGCGGTCGTTTACCGAGTAAATTACAAAAATTCTCAAGGCTTCCCCACATTTTCTTCTAAACTCCAAACGTCTACCTAATGTAATTTTAAGACATGACATTCCATTGAGATGATGTATTGCAGTGGGTTGAGCCATGTATGCATATATATATATATATATATATATATATATATACGTTAAGCAGTTAGACTACACACTGTACAACTCTGAAGTGGAGAGGGGGTACTGTATCAATAAACATTAAAATATGTGTAACAGGATGGGAAGCGAAACATTGTTTGGGGTTCATTTTAGGAGGGGGGGGCATGACTTTTTTGAGGGCGTGAAGGGGGGGGGGCGGTTGGCTGCGAATTCTTCCTAACAACCCACCCCCGCCACTCCCCAGCCATAAATTTTGACTTCAGCCTTCGGGCTAAAAGTGTGTCTCCTGCGAAAAATCTATAATTACAAAACTACTGAGCAGATGTGATTGAAATTTGGTTGGAGCATTCTCAGGGGTGGTTTCCGGGTGTGTTATCTGCAGTTTTTGTTCAAAACATTTTGACACAGCTGGCGCTAGCAACCATGTCCACGCCCTTAGCAACAATGAAGTGATAATGCATATTACAGGATAACAACAGAGACAGGTATGTGAATATACAATACAAAAAAACATGTTAATATATCTAGCAACAAGACTACGCTCATAGCAACATTAAACTGATGGTTTACATTGCAAGATGAAAACTTGAAAGAGTAGGCAAGTGAATAAAGATTCCGAAAAT
>NC_135557.1:4756215-4783715 GCF_964340395.1 Glandiceps talaboti | reverse complement strand
TGTTCAAGGTCACTGGCTCACATTCATCAGGAATACTTTGCAGAATAGAATTGTTACAGGGACTACAACGCTGATACAATCTTTACACTATCGATTCGCCTTAGTTCAAAACATCTGTTATTACTTGTGTTTTTCAACAAGGACTGAAATAACATCATAGTATTTCTTATAGTATAAATCTAAGTTCATCTAACATATATACAAATATTCACCTATACAAATTGTGTAACTGATTTTCCTATAAGACACATTTACAAGTATTGATACATGTTGGACAAAAAAGGGCAAATATGTTGTTGGATTACTTGAAAGAATGCTGTATTAGGAAATGTGATAATTTTTAGTTTCTTTCTGTTTTTAATATTATAATAACAAAAACAGAGGAAACAAACAAAAACCCATCACAATAAAGGTACAATACAGTCCCAACCCCTCTGAAACCATTTCATTATAATAGCTTTGTGATTTTCAGTTTCGTACTCAAATTACAGTTTGTTTAGCCCTTGCCTTAGTGTAGGCCACACCTTGTAATATTGACATTGTAAAATAAATCGTTCAATACAAAAAATCAAGTAGTTCTAATCTTGAAAAAAAAAACTATTGGTTACCAAAGGTAACATATGTGTTCTTCTAATATTTAATATTCCACTGTTGTTGTCTAAATTTTTTTAAATATCAAACCGAAATGTACTGGTCAAGTTGCATCTAAAAAAATTGTATATTCCATTGTTAATAATTCAATTCTCTTAATACAATGATAAAATGTCACTGTGATATAAAATCTCTTAGAAAACGGCAAGACTTGTGGTTGAATGATAAACTGCATACGGGATGATATGTGTGGTATAAACTGAAACCATAGACTTTATTTATCAAGGCCCTGAAATCTCACGACTTCACCACAAGGGCAGAGCCAGAAGTCGACTGACTTAAATTTTACAAATCAATTTACAGGAAAATTTGGAATGTCTATTGTCTAAACATGACTATATGTAAATTACGTGAATGACGGGTAGGTCCGTGAATTTGAAACAAATGGCGACTTGAGGACAATTGTTTTCCAGACACGCTATCTTTTAAAATACTAAACATGTAGAGTCATGACAGTTAAGTCGCATCTAAAAAAAAAAACGTTTACATATTCCATTGTGGTTATTTAAAATTCTCTTAATATAATGCCAAAATGTTCTGGGCAAGTCACATCTAAACAATAAATGCTCAATTGTTTCTGTTTGTAGTTGACAAAAAGTACATAATTCAGAACTGAAATATTTATAACATATACAAATCTCTGATGATTTATTCCTTGTTTGTAAACTATGAATTTGTGGAACCCTTCCAGTCCAATGTTGACGATTTCAAAGTCTTAATTGAATCCCATGGGGAGTGGAAAGGAGTCACTTTCAAGTTGTACACTCAGACAATTGATGACGTCATCCGTTCCAGGAAGGAAGAAAGGAAAGATTTGCAATTTATTGATTCTTTCTATTACACTGTAGTGATAATAGTTGGAATACTTCTAATAGCTGCCGTCCAAGGTAAACTTTGGGACAAAGGTATTCGTACACGATTTTCAGTGGGAGGTTTTTTTTGTACAGGTCAATGGGAGGGAAAATGATGATGCTATCCTATTTGCATTACATAAGATCTATTCACATTTAAATGAGGCAGGTAACTCAGTTCGTATAATGTTTTTTTTAAAGCACATTCAATACAATTCAACCACATTTGTTTGGTAGAAAAGTTAACAAATTTATCAAAGATTGTACTCTCAATTCAGATGATATCATAGCATTGTTTCAACTCGCGACTATCTGTCATCGCTGCAGCCATTATAGAGCGGAGGGGTTCAATGGTTTTAGTCGGTATTTAAAAATTTAACAAAGATGTTTGTCAATTAAAAAAGTTGGCAACACAGGTAGCTGTCGTACCATGGAAGTATAGCGTTATACTTCCATGGTCGTACTGAAGAACACTAATATTGTACTATTAAGCCGAACTCTTGAAAATACAAGACACCTCTACCTCCCACACACACATGCACACCTCTTATAGTCTGGCAGTCTCTAAGATGCGTTTGCCCTTGGTTCCTGCTTACTGATGTCATTGGTTAGACGATATACTATTTATTTGCTATTTTTTCACCACATAAGTGAGCATGAAATGTATGTTATTAGATTTGTATATAAGGAAATCAAATGTTGGGAAATGCTGGCGGGCATCACATCTAAGGTACACCTTGAACTACGTTCTCTATGCAACTCCTACATCGACGACCGCCCTCTTGCGGTCGCAGGGAGATCTCAGTATAGATAGTGTCCACAGTAATTAAAACCGTTTTACTTGGCTCAAGAATATTACCCATTGTTAAAAGATTGAAATGCGACTATCACTTTTGGCTATTGTTATCATTAAGTATCATATCATCACAATCATCTCAATTCTTTCATTCCTAAATATCCCATTCGTCAATCAGTCGACCAGGTAACCAATCACGAACTGAGCGACCACAACTATAATCCGTGTACATAAGCATTGGATGAAGTGATTTGTCTCCCTATCACAGACACTCAATAGTGTTTGAGGTAAATTCCTCAATTGGGTTGGCGACTGCTAGATTTTTCTGTTACAAAGAATCTTGAACTGACATACCTGTTGATGACGTCATTGCTACACCATACGACACACGACATTAATAGTAGAGTAGTAACAATTATGAATTACTTTAAGTATAGTGGGACAAAAGGTATGATAACATTACCCCCTCTTTCTCTCTCTCTCTCCTCCCATCTCCCTACCTCTCTCTCTCTCTTTCTCTCTCTCTCTCTCTCTCTCTCTCTCTCTCTCTCTCTCTCTCTCTCTCTCTCTCTCTCTCTCTCTCTCTTATTACGATAACAAAAAGTCAACTCAGCAAAAAACCTAGCTGATAAGCCCGTTTTAGTCGTTTTAATCTTTAGACTATAAATTCTAAACCATACCCTTTTATCACCAACACTAACGTTGTATTGTATATAGTCATAGTTGCATACACTAACGCCTAACTGCCCCATACAACAATCTATATATTTTCCAGTTTCTCTGGCAGTACTTGAAAAATGGAAATTATACAAGATTAGGCAATCTTTAAAATGAAAAAAAAAAAACAATGTACCGTAAAAAGATTGTCGATTCACAAGACACAGAGGAACATAAACATCAACCTCTGTGTTGTCTGAAACAATTATAGTAAATATAAACAGAAGTAACAATTGTCAATGGCCTTTGACATTTCTAAGATTTATGTCATATATATTGAAAGGCTTTACATATTCCTTGAAAATACGCATGATACCTACAATGAAATAAGACTATTTTTGATCAAAATGTATTATGAAACGACAATTCCCACGTGTATCTAGCTGTATGTGTATCTTCATCTGTATAATGATAGCTAAACGCCTTTCGGATATCACAGCTGGGGGGGGGGGGGGTCGGCACATGAAAACCTAGTAATAATGTAGTTTAACCTTGAAAGCATCAGTGTCTCGACTGACTTCATGATTTATTGATTATCAGTCACTAATAGTGTTACGAAAGAAACAGTGTTGATATGCTTAGTGTCTAAAACCAATGTGTTTGAAACGCCCTCAGCAACCTGGTGCGAGATGATTAATGTAGATGACCAGCCAGCTGTACTGAACTTCAGCAGTACTGAACTTCTTTTGTTCAGCCCAGCCAGCAGTACTGAACTTCTTTTGTTCAGACCAGCCAGCAGTACTGAAATTCTTTTGTTCAGACCAGCCAGCAGTACTGAACTTCTTTTGTTCAGCCCAGCCAGTAGTACTGAACTTCTTTTGTTCAGACCAGCCAGCAGTACTGAACTTCTTTTGTTAAGACCAGCCAGCAGTACTGAACTTCTTTTGTTCAGCCCAGCCAGCAGTACTGAACTTCTTTTGTTCAGACCAGCCAGCAGTACTGAACTTCTTTTGTTCAGACCAGCCAACAGTACTGAACTTTGTCAATCCCCATGCCATTGAATATTGCAATGTTTGACCAATAGATAAGATTACTCTAAAAGTGTAGCGTGTAGGTGTTGGTTGTTATTGTGTGAGTTATTGAGTGCGGACAAGTAGGTGTTGGCGGGTTGTTACTAAACTAACCATAATTTTTTTAGCAGACAAAAACTCCACACTAAACAAAAGAACTGAGTTGATATCTAAATGCCGACACCAGAATAAGTTTTATTTGTCCAACTTCAATAGAGCATCTATCACCTAAACTAAACCCGTTAACTAACGGAACATCAAAGCCCGACATGTAACAACCCGCCAACACCTACTTGTCCGCACCCAATAACTCACAATAACAATAACAATGAACACCTTCACACACAGCACCAACCCACCAACACATTGACAATAGTGATGATATTTCTATTGTCTGCACTCAATACAATTATAAACAGCACACCCAGAGAGTAGAAACCAGTTGTCTGATGATCGCACTATGCGTGAAACTCCGAGTTACAACCAAGAAAGACTATATATATATATATATATATATATATATATATATATATATATATATATATATATATATATATATATATATATATATATATATATATATATATATATATATATATATATATATATATATATATATATATATATATATATATATATATAGTTTTGGTAGTACTGGAATTCTTTCTTGGTTTTAACTCGGAGTTTCACGCATAGTGCAATCATCTGATGATTGTCCGATGATCGCACTATGCGTGAAACTCCGAGTTACAATCAAGAAAGAGTTCCAGTACTACCAAAACTATTGCGCTCTGCCACTGTGGTACAGAGCACTGTCTTAGCAGATTGATACTCACCGAGTTATATATATATATATATATATATATATATATATATATATATATATATATATATATATATATATATATATATATATATATATATATATATATAGCAGCAATGTGTTGGTGCTCCATGTCATGTACATGCACTTTCTCAGCTTCTCTACACATTTGATATGTTTTCAGCCCCGATCCCATTTGAAAAACCTCCGTCATGAAAAAATGCTCTGTTCGTGAACAAGTGTCGTCATAGCCACCGTTACTGTAGATGGTATCGGCAGTCTAAAAACTTGTTTATTCAGGAGAGAGAGGGCATTGTTTCGCAGAATATTATGGGCGGGCTAAAATTAAAATATTGTATAGTTTTGAAGTCGGGGGTGAAAAAAATAAAAGTTCACTTTCAAGTTCCAAACAGGTCACTTTTTTTGGCCTAAATATACATTATAGCATGATTTAATGGCCATTTTGGAAAATGGCTACCATCTTGGATTTTCAAACATGCAAAGGGTTGAATTTATAACACATCGCACTAACAACATATGTGCAAAGTTTCATGCTTTTATCAAAATTTAAACAATCCACCTGCTATCTTCTCTACTAGTTCTGGTAAAAGAACAAAGGGAAAACCCGATTGTATCTTGATGATAACAAAGAATATAGAGCCAACAACTCTTACTGAAGGTATTTATTTTATATCTGGTTATTTATGCATATGACCGTGCATAAATGCACTAATAAACATAACTCATACAGCGTTATGTCTAATTATCACACAAGCAACAATTGCTCATCAAAATACTGCTAAGCATTGTGGCCAAATTGAAAATTACGACCAATTTTCATTTCACGCAAGTGATTCCACGGGTCAAAATCTATCTATACACCAAATTTGATTGTTTTAAGAAAAGTTCAACAATTCCGTCAGAAAATTGCAACTACCTGCTTACTATTACTCCTTTTGACCTATAGCTAGAAAAGAACTTATCCGTAGACAAAGTAACTGTTTTGTATTAATGTTTGGAAAATGTTTTAATCGTGTTTTAAAATCAACAGAGAGTATTCATAGACTATGAATATTGTTTTCCTATAGCTGGTTTGCCTTAAACTTCAGCTTGATGCAAATCTCAGAAAAGGAACGATTATGGGCACCTCCACTGCGTCTCTGTCTAAAGGTATTCCAGAGGACATATGATAAAGATATAGCGTAATTGCATACAATGACTGAAGGTAACAAACAGAAAGTGTACATATACATGTAGAAGTATACGCTATTAAATATTACTAAACATATACCTTCTATATTTATTTTAAGAACATGACCTACCGGTTAGGGGCAACATCAAAAGTTCAATATAATATATCTAACTTAATTGATTAAGTGGGGGGGGGGGGGGGGTTGGCCAAATTAATTTCTCAACGGTCAAAAACGATTTAACGTCATACTTGGCAAATTTAGTACGATTTCAAGGCTGCTTTTACCTATAACACTGCGTACACTCGGTCCGGTTTATCAGCGGTACGCACTTAAAATGGTTTTCTGTTTTTATTTATAATTCAGTAGTATATTGGTGCGTTGTTTGAAAGCGGAAGTATGAAACGATTTTCAATTTTAGGTCCGTTAAGTTTAATAGATGGGGGGGGGGGGGATCTGGGACCTAACTTAAGCAATTAAGTTAGATATATTATATTGAACTTTTGATGTTGCCCCTTAACAATCCAAAACTTAAGTACAAAAACTCAAGGTTTGGTGCAAAGGCAGACCGTACTAATCAAATAGAAGATAATATGCCTCCAACTACTACATGTAGTATTGGAGTTTGTCTTCAAACGTAGAAGACTATTTTATATCATACTTGTAAATTATATAACGATCATCGGTAGGTTACAATAATATCGAAGTCATTATAAAAGACGCTTCAGATTCGAATATTCAGCAAATAAATGCACAGACTAAGTCTACCGAAAAGAATAAAATAACGGTGAAAAGGGGTAAAAATAACAAAATGCAAGTTGTCACATTATTATTACAAATAAACACAATTGATAACAATATTTATGCCTGGTTACATTTCAAAATGTGGAAAGCGAGAGTTGTATGCGTGGACCAGGAATGATGTAGCTATTGCCCAGTTTATTTGTTTTGTGAGTTTTGATTAAAAAAAAACTTAAACTCCAAAACATCTGGCCAGATTGGGCCCTTATGTTCGGTAGGAATGTTCTTCGTGGTGTTTAGTTTAAGAATTGCTCATGACACGATGATCTCATCAGTGATATGCAAATTAGGGTTAAGATGTGTCTTTTTGGTCAGGAGTCTATAATTCCACAATTACTGAGCAGATACGGCTGAGATGCTGTGGGAAAGTTCTAAGGGGTGTTTAGATTAAGATATTTTCTTAATATCATGATCACATCAGTGACATGCAAATTAGGCTTGTATCAACATTAACATGGGGGTGGGGAAATAGGGGAACCATGAAAAAAATGAGGGTTCAATGCACGGGGGGGGGGGGCATGAAAAATCTGATTGTCTGAAAAGTCCCCCCCCCCCCCCGAAATATTTTTCTCATTATTTGAACCAAATGAAACCTCAGAGCGGTCGTTTACCGAGTAAATTACAAAAATTCTCAAGGCTTCCCCACATTTTCTTCTAAACTCCAAACGTCTACCTAATGTAATTTTAAGACATGACATTCCATTGAGATGATGTATTGGAGTGGGTTGAGCCATGTATGCATATATATATATATACGTTAAGCAGTTAGACTACACCCTGAACAACTCTGAAGTGGAGAGGGGGTACTGTATCAATAAACATTAAAATATGTGTAACAGGATGGGGAGCGAAAAATTGTTTGGGGTTCATTTTAGGGGAGGGGGCATGACTTTTTTGAGGGCGTGAAGGGGGGGGGGGGCGGTGGGCGTAAAGGGGGGGGGGGGCGGTGGGCTGCGAATTCTTCCTAACAACCCACCCCCGCCACTCCCCAGCCATAAATTCTGACTTCAGCCTTCGGGCTAAAAGTGTGTCTCCTGCGAAAAATCTATAATTACAAAACTACTGAGCAGATGTGATTGAAATTTGGTTGGAGCATTCTCAGGGGTGGTTTCCGGGTGTGTTATCTGCAGTTTTTGTTCAAAACATTTTGACACAGCTGGCGCTAGCAACCATGGCCACGCCCTTAGCAACAATGAAGTGACAATGCTTATTACAGGATAACAACAGAGACAGTTAGGTATGTGAATATAGAATACAAAAAAACATGTTAATATGTCTAGCAACAAGACTACGCTCATAGCAACATTAAAATGATAGTTTACATTGCAAGATGAAAACTTGAAAGGGTAGGCAAGTGAGTAAAGATTCCGAAAATGTATGTAAATATGCCTTGCAACAAGACCACGCACATAGCAATAGCCAAATACAGTTGTGCTACAACGCCTTTGGAACTATTTTTTGATAACAATGTCATTATCAAAACCAACAATAAAGTAACTATCACCTTTCTGTATACAGATTTCTTTTAAATAATCCAACAACATAGTTGCCCGTTCTTGTCCAACATATTTACGAAAATTTAAAATTCCATACAACACATCCAGCATCTTATTTCCGTCTACAGAATGTGGCTGAAAACATTCAGTTACGTTAATTTGGCATTCCCGAGCGTCTTTTTCCATTTTAATGCCTGGAAATTCCTTCAAGCAGTCCAGTACACTTTCACAGCCAACGAATCTTCTCTTGGGATTCCTGTATATCTGATTAATTTTGATTGTGCAATCCACCCAACCACCTGAGAATATAAAGTAAAGAGTGTCTTCTTTTATTCCATTTAGTATTTCTACACGTTCGGTGGGAATGCAAAATTCTGAATTGCATCACAAGGTTCATCTCTTAATAATGGGTAGATTTCATTAAATATATACTTAATGTATGTATGTATATATGTATGTATGTATATATGTATGTATGTATGTATGTATGTATGTATGTATTTATGTGTGTGTATGTATGTGTGTGAGTGCTTGTGTGTGGAGATTATTACTCTTTCAAAAGTTTTCAATTATAACCATTCTGATGATTGTTCAGTGGCTAAAATATGATAGTCAAGGCTTCAAAATAGGAAAGCATTGAAAAACTAATTTCTACACATAATTTGCATTTAAATCATTCAGGGAGAAGCCTGACTCAACAACTACCTGTCAATCACTTTTCACACCATACAGGTTTATGTAAATTACAAACATGCAGGAGACCATTTGCCTTGTTGTTTCTTTGTTTGTTTGTTTATACATAAATTTGTTTGTTTGTTTGTATATAAATTTAAGGAATGAAAATTACCACAAAGTATGGGAAGACTACTAATAATCTGTCATGTTTGAAACAGCTTAGAAACTTTGGCGTGGTGTAATGCCTTGAATATATTCATGTTAATAATATAGTCATAAAAATATTTCTTAACATTTCTCAAACTAATTAAATTAAATACTATGGTTTATGCAACTATGCTTAGTTAAAATGCTATTTTAGTCGCAAAATTCGTGCATACTAATGTTTTTAATTTGCATAACGATATTTTATACAAACAATCGCTGTGGTTTGGGAATCTTCATTAATTCACAAGGGGGGGGGGCACGAGGGAATTGGAGGATGGGTCGTTCTTTACAAATAGGTCCTCAGAGGGAGTGTTAGTATATAGAATAATAAATAGAGGAGGGTCACATTTTACTTGTACTCATTTTTATCGAACTATACATTCTTTTATGATTTGATCCCACCACCATGATCTCACCACCATTATTTCACCACCATGATCCAACCATCATGGTCTCACCACCATGATCCAACCACCATGTTCACACCGCCATGATCTCACCACCATGATCCGACTACCATGATCCCACCACCATGATCTCACCACCACGATCTCACCATCATGATCTCACCTACACGATCCCACCACAAATCCCAAGGTTGCATATCAAACCACTGCCACCATTGTAAAGTGCTATCATAACATAGCAGTGAAATGTAGTGAATTAACTGTTAGTTGTGGTGTTAGGATAGGAGAGGCGTGGTCTCACATTAGTAAAGGGGACAGCTAATGTGATGGCGTAGAAATGTTGACCTCGGTCCTGAGGATGTCGGGTGTGTGCTCATCTAGTCTTTGGAAGCTCTAGCCTCAACTTGGCCAATTGGATCAACATACAGGCATTGATTTAATACATCCACATATTTGAGGTCATATTTAAGAGTAGGGAAATTGATGTAGGGCCTAGCACAACGGACTAGTGGGAGGGCCACATTTTATGCCACAGACCGGGCTTGATTTCTCCCGGCCCTGCCCTTTGATATTACTGAACTTCCTTGTGTTTTGGAACTATTATATTAGTTAGCGAAATTCATGCATATAAATTTAGTTTATTTGCATATCATTTTACATAGTTTGTTGATGTCTACATATCATGGAATTCTCTTAAACAATAAATAAATAAATAAATATCCATATCATATTTGCATTAATTTGCATAATTCTGACAGCAATTAACATATTTTATTAAACTTATCATCTCAGAAGCTGCTAGGTCAAACACGACGTTAACTTGTACTCATATATCTGTCAAACAAATGTATATTAATTAAATAATTTGCACAGCGATTTCCATAATCTATTTTAATCACTACAAACACTATTTAACAAAGCAGTGACTAATTATGTATTCACAATGAAAAGTATTAGATTGAATGACAACTTTGCTAACATATAAACACTCAATTTACCTGAAGCAACTTCTATGAGAAATATTCCATCTTTTGCCACCCAGTCGTATAGAGTACGAATAGTATGTCCACCATCAAAGTAATAGACGCAGTGAATAGCGTGTATTACGTCATAATGAATACCTTGCCTTTCTTTCTTCTTGTCACGGATGAAGTCATCAATGGTTTGAGTGTATGACTTGAAAGTGACTCCATTCCAATCCTCATGGGACTCAATTAAATCTTTGAATTCATCAACTTTAGGCTGGAAGGGTTCAACAAATTCATAGAGTACCTTTGAGTACCGACGTAGGACAGCATTTATGATTGGAACATCGTTGATACCTTTGGCAAATAGAACAAATAATTCAAATCAGTTTTGTGAATAAGAAACTGTAGATTTACGAATGATGGACCAACATGATTCGATACAGAGATTACAGGGTTAAAATTTCAATCCACCTAAAACGGTTTAACATAGCGCCAAAATTCTAGCCTATGTGGATTGCTCGATTACAAACAGAAAGGAAGTTATATAAATGTCTCACAATGCGCCAACTAGGAAAGTGGCACAAATGCAACATTGGTCGAAACATTGTCTGTCTGTCTGTCTGTCTGTCTGTCTGTCTGTCTGTATGTCTGTCTGTCTGTCTGTCTGTCTGTCTGTCTGTCTGTCTATCTGTCTGTCTGGCTGTCTGGCTGTCTGTCTGTCTGTTTGTCTGTCTGTCTGTCTGTTTGTCTCTATCTGTGTCTTTGTGTGTTTGTATGTATAGATTTATGTCTCTGTCTCTGTTTCTGTTTCTGTCTCTGTTTCTGTCTCTGTCTCTGTGTCTGTCTGTCTGTCTGTCTGTCTGTCTGTCTGTCTGTCTGTCTCCCCCCTCTGTCTGTCTGTCTGTCTGTCTGTCTGTCTGTCTGTCTGTCTGTCTGTCTGTCTGTCTGTCTGTCTGTTTGTCTCTATCTGTGTCTTTGTGTGTTTGTATGTATGGATTTATGTCTCTGTCTCTCTCTAGCTGTTTCTGTCTCTGTTTCTGTCTGTCTCTGTCTGTCTGTCTGTCTGTCTGTCTCTCCCCCTCTGTCTGTGTGTCTGTCTGTCTGTCTGTCTGTCTGTCTGTCTCTCTCTCTCTCTCTCTCTCTCTCTCTCTCTCTCTCTCTCTCTCTCCCTCTCTCTCTCTCTCTCTCTCTCTCTCTCACCCACCATTTCCAGTCCCAATGGCAAGTACTCGTAGCTCCCTGTCAGTGTCAATGCATAAGTTGTGAAACACTTCATTCATGTAGGCTACACTCTTGGCAGGTCTCAACGAAAGACCATTCCTCAGACATATATCAAATCGTTCATGATATTCTTCGTCATTCATGATACTTGTTATCTCTTCCAGCATGATTACATGTATATCTAGTCAATTGTACGTCGGATATCAATTCTAAATTTGAATGAAGAGAAAAAGGAGAAGGCATTATAAGATTGACAAATTAACTAAACAAAATGAACGCTGGATAATAATTTATGCCAAATGAAAATCTCTGAGCTGATGAAGCGACTCTAATCTCATTAGTGTCCCCAGAAGTGATCGTGTGCAATATCAGTATATATTGTGCAGTTGAAATCGAAACAAGATTTCAAACATTTACACTTGTTCATCAATGGATAGGAAGAAATGTTATCAAGAACAATTCAGAAGACGTTGCTTATGTGTTAATTAATTGATGATACGAAAAACAAAGAGCAATAATGATTAGAAATGAATTTACCTGCACCCACAATGGGTTAGAGGGCGCTGTTACTTATGTCGATGTACTTACCAAATCAGATAATAAAGACAAACGATTTAGCTATGGCTAGAGTTTACCCAACGATTGTAATTGCAAAAATAGAGGATTCGAACATGGAGTACCTGGTTGGCATTCTGTGTTTGGTGTCTACCATTCTTTTACAGTGAATTTTAGAATAATTTGCAGCTTTTCTGTTCGACACAACCACGCACAAACCATTAAGAAACTGGATATGCTACACTTTAAAATAGCAAGGTTGAATTAATACAGTTTCTTGCTACATTTTGTGTAATAAGTGAAGTTTGCCACACTTGGCCCATACAGACATCAAATACACACATAAAATGACATTTTACGTGCCCTTATAGCAGGCCGTTTCACTTTTTATTCTGTATTTGATTATATCAACAAATATTTAGTGATATCAACAAATACTTTTAGCTAAGTGTGTATGTATGTATGTATGTATGTGTGTGTGTGTTTGTACTTTTTTGCACGTTTTTTTTAAAGAAATGATACCATCAATTTATTTAATTATGTCAATTCATTTAGTGATATCATCAAATCGTTTAACGATATCATCAATTTATTTAATGATATCATCAATTCATTTAATGATATCATTAAATATTTAATGATATCATCAATTGCCGAATAAAAAGTAAAATGGCTTGCCATACGCCCTTTATCAGGTGTTTGAGACTAAGAAAATTATTGGCGCCCTAATGTCGGCATAGAGTTTCAATACATTTAAACAGTTTATTTCATTTTAACGACTAAAATAGAGGAGGCGATCAGGGTAAAATCGTAAACATGTACCAAGAAGGTCAATTCAGGCAAAATAACAAAGGTAAAATAGCAATGAACGATTAGCCGACATCTACATCTGATTTTAATCAGATTGAACAGGTACATACAATGGAAGGTTCAAAGGTCCAACAAAGCATGTGAAGGGGTCTGCCTGTCGGTCAGATTTAGACCATGTGAGTCTTCGTCAGACAAATAGTTTTACAAATTTATTGATCCAAATCCCATAAAAAGTTGGAGTATTACAACAACTTGTCATCAGTTACAATTTTCGTAAGCCAGAGCACATATATGGGTGGAAGCAATGACCCTGGCTACCTCTGTGCCATGCGTCTTGGACGGTGCCGTAAAAGAGGCAGTAGTTAATTTACGACGATGTTAATTACCAGTCAGACCTGCTTTCGATTCGTTTAAAATGTGCTCACAGTTGCGTAGTTTACAAGTTATTACAACAACAAATACGTCAATCAAAACCATTGAACTCCATTTGTAGATAACAGATACGTTAAAATATGATTAACCAAACTAGAACATGTTAAAGTGACTCGTTGATGATGACAAGCCATTTACGTGACTAACTATGTGTCGTGAAATATCTAGCATTGACCACTGATTGACCACTGTGACAACACTACTTAACAATATGTTCCCTCTCATTATGAGTATTTCTGTTGATATGACACAGGTCGACAAAATATATTTGTTTTCTGGTTCCAACAACCGTCCCCAGACTGACTTATTAACTATCACGTTAAAATGTATTCACATTTACGTATAAAGAACGCCTTACCTTGTCCTTGGTATATCTCACTTTGAGTCAACACAGTTTTAAGTACACAGCCACAAAACACTGGAACTCGTTACCTGACCAACTGAAAAAGATAGGAACAAGATCTACCTTTAAATCCCAATTAAAACAGTATTTACTAGTCTAAGTTAATTTACGTATAAACAACACCTTACCATGTCCTTGGTATATCAGTCCCATGTACTTCAACTCTGACAACTTGAAGTAAAATGGCGACTTTAGGTCCCTGGATGATATTATAGCCCTAGATTGTTCAAGGTCACGGGATCACATTCATTATGAATGCTTTGCAGAACAGAATTGTTACACGGACTACAAAGCTGATACAGTCTTTACACTATCGATTCGCCTTAGTTCAAAACATCTGTTATTACTTGTGTTTTTCAGCAAGGACTGAAATAACATCATAGTACTTCTTATAGTATAAATCTAAGTTCATCTAACATATATATATGGACCTTACCATATTTTCTTTTGACTATGCAAAACATGAGAGTCACATGACACAATTAAAGGTTCTGAAATACAATATTCACAGCACATTTAATAAAATACATATTCACCTTTACAAATTATGTAACTGATTTATAAGGCACATTTACAAATATTGATACATATTGAACAAGAAAGGGAAAATATGTTGTTGGATTACTTGAAAGAATGCTGTATTAGGAAATGTGATAACTTTTATTTTCTTTCTGTTTTTAATATTATAATAACAAAAACAGAGGAAACAAACAAAAACCAATCACAATAAAGGTACAATACAGTCCCAACTCCTCTGAAACCATTTCATTATAATAGCTTTGTGATTTTCAGTTTCGTACTCAAATTTCAGTTTGTTCAGCCTTTGCCTTAGTCTAGGCTGCACCTTGTAATATTGACATTGTAAATAAATCGTTTAATATAGAAAATCAAGTAGTTCTAAATTTGAACAAAAATATTGCTCACCAAACGTAACATATGTGTTCTTCTCGAAAAAAAAGAACATTTGATATTCCACTGTGGTTATTCAAAATTCTCTTAATATCATACAGAAATGTACTGGTCAAGTCGCATCTAAAAATCATTGTATAAACTGAAACCATAGACTTTATTTATCAAGGTCCTGAAACCTCACGTCTTCACCAAAAGGGCAGAGCCAGAAGTCGACTGACTTAAATTTTATAAATCACTATACAGGAAACCTTGGAATGTCTATTGTCTAAACATGACTATATGTAAATTACGTGAATGACGCCTAGGTCCGTGAATTTGAAACAAATGGCACCTTGAGGACAACTGTTTTCCAGACACGTTATCTTTTAAAATACTTAACATGTAGAGTCATGACAGTAAAGTCACATCTAAAAAAAAAACGTTTACATATATTTCATTGTTGTAAAATTCTCTTAAAATCATGCCAAAATGTTCTGGGCAAGTCATATCTAAACAATAAATGCTGAATTTTTTCTGTTTTTCGTTGACAAAAAGTACCTAATTCAGAACTGAAATATTTATAACATATAAAAATCTCTGATGATATTTATTTCTTGTTTGTAAGCTATGAAATTGTGGAACCCTTCCATTCCATTGTTGACGAATTCAAAGTCTTAATTGAATCCCATGGGGAGTGGAAAGGAGTCACTTCAAGTCGTACACTCAGACCATTGATGACGTCATCCGTTCCAGGAAGGAAGAAAGGAAAGATTTGCAATTTATTGATTCCTTCTATTACACTGTGGTGATAATAGTTGGAAGACTTCTAATAGGTGCCGTCCAAGGTAAACTTTGGGACAAAGGTATTCGTACACTATTTTCATCGTTTTTTTTGTACTGGTCAATGGGAGGTAAAATGATGATACCTTCTAATTTTCATTACATATGATCTATTTACATTTAAATGAGGCAGGTAACTCAGTTTGTATAATTTTTTTAAAGTGCATTCAATACCATTCACCCACATTTGTTTGGTAGAAAATTTAACAAAGATTTTTCTCTCAATTCAGATGACATCACAGCGTTGTTTCAACTCGACTATCTGTCATCGCTGTAGCCATTATAGAGCGGAGGGGTTCAATAGTTTTAGGTTTTAGTCGGTAGCTGTCGTACTAAGGAACAATAATATTGTACTTTTGAGCTGAACTCTTGAAAAATACCCCCCACCTCCACCCCCACACGCACGCACACCTACTATAGCTTCGCAGTCTCTAAGATGTATTTGCCCCTGGGTCAGTGCTAATTGGCATCAATGGCTAGACGATCTGCTATTTCTTTGCTATTTTTTCACTACAAAAGAGAGCATGAAATGTATATTATTAGTGTTTATATAAGGAAATCAAATATTGGAAAATGTTCGAGGGCATCCAATCTAAGGTACGCCTTGAACTACGTTCGTCTATTTCAACTCCTACATCGAAGCCCACCCTGTCACGGTTGCAAGGAGATCTCAGTATAGTATCCAAAGTAATTAAAGCCGTTTTACTTGCAACCAAACGATGTTTGTTGTAGGCCTAATCTGTATTTTATGACATTTTAAAAAAGGATGGGATTCAAAAGTGGGACAGAAAATGAGGGTCTGATCCCACTCTGTGCTACCAATGGCACCGTAGACATGCTGTTTATCAACTTCTTTTAGGGTTTGCTTCCTATCATCTGACAATTTCACTAAATTATTCTGGAGTCGGTAATTCTTAAAACACAAACAACATATGTATCCCCTGCTTTGTAGCTAGCTGCAAGGTTTCTCTGTTGAAAGAAAGATGTGGAAAGAATTGACGTTTGTTTTCATCATAAAAATAAATAATACTCTTATTAAGTAACTAAATGTGGCCTTACTAGACATATACCTTGGTTTATAACTTTGTGTTTTAGCATGTATATATTGTATGACAAATGTTGAAAATAGTAAATAGTTATCGTCTCATAATGTAAAACAATCTTTGGCTAAAACACAAATGAAAGCCTAGCTCAAATTAGTAAAATAAAACAATTTGAAATATTACTGTTATCGTACAAATTACTTCAAAAACTAAATACAAAAAGGAATTTATTTTTATTTTACAAAAGTGTCCGTAGTAATTAACTGTTGAAAGCAATTGAGATAAATAACGTGGCTTTTTTCTTTATCTCGGTACTCACAATTATCACTAGTTTAGATAATGCAATCATGTCAGGCTTCATTTTTTATTCCTTGCCATATTACTAACAGCAGATCTTCGGAATTGTACTTGGCATACTTTTGCATGCATGGCACTCTATGTACCCATGACCTAGTAACAGAGTAACTCACTCAAATTATAATTAACTTTTGGTATAATAGAAATGTATAATATTTGGTTATATGGTGTAACATAAATTGAAAATTTAACATTGCACGTACCTTCCTCCTCTCTTCATGTCACCATTGACAGAAGGTTTCTTTCGTCCAGCTAATTAATTTGCTTTCTCTGCTTTTATATTCCTTGGCACTTAGTGCTACCATAACAACTTCCTACAAAAGTGAGAGTTTTTTCAAATAAAAGATGGTGTAAATTTCTCATCAAAGCATTTAAATCTATCCATATATTGAAATAGAGATACACATACCACATACATATAAAGAAGAGAAACCAGTATAAGTGCAACTATAAATCACGATATAGTTTTTCACCATGTCCTGCAACTTGATTTTCCTTCCACACTTCCACATGAAATAATGAATCATTGTAATGGTATTTTATGGCAATGCAAACTAAATCTGTGTTATCATATATACTAAAAAAACGTATGAAATTTAAATTGCTACACATATTTGTATATCTGTAAATACATTATGTATTGTTTCTTATAATTGACACAATCTACTTACTCGTGCCCGTCTTGACGAAACCTCTGTGTATGTTGAGTACATGCACTGCCTATCAACGACTCTGATTAGTTTATCCCAGAAAAAATCATACACCATATACAAATCACCGAGCCCAATAGTTTACAATAAAATCAGTATTAAATTTGGTAATTATTTTGATAATGTATTCATTGCGGCAAAATTGGGGTTAAGTGTAGAATATAATTTTTTCTAAACATGAATATCTGATGAAAAGTTATACATTTAATCAAAGAGATAATGATTAATTTGTTTTAAGTTGAAAAACAAAAATAAAATTCCACCCACCTCGATTACAGCCTGTCTTTACCATAACATTCTCTAATTTATCCTTGTTTAGAAGCAAAAGCCCTGTTTCAACTTACTCTCCCGTACTGCCAAGCTGTAACTCAATACTACTCAACCGTTTTTCTCTCCAATTTAGTTGTTGAGTGATGTTATTGAGATAGCCAAGTGTTCGTAATGTTATCGACAGCCATCGTATGTGTGCTAATCATATTTATGCCTTGAATTGAGCTTGGCACGAAAGCTACCGATTACACAACATGCATGTATAACCATAACGCCATTATCTTATAATCCGTGGATAAAGTCAGCACTTTTATATCATGTAATCATTGGAATGTGCATCATTTACCTACGGCTATTAATTCAAAATCTTACATATGTTAGTGTACCGTTGAAAATAGCCAGCATTGGCCTGGTGAAGCATGGAGACTAGTGAGCCAGAGTTTTGTCCTGAACTTCATTCTCAGGGTATTGCACATAAGTGTGAGAATGATTATTTGACTTTAATTCTGACAAAGCTATCCGGCAAAAACTTTCCTCGATGATTTCTCAAACCAATTAAACAAAGGATACATATGATATGATATATATATATATATATAAATATATATAAATATATATATATATATATATATATATATATATATATATATATATATATATATATATATATATATATATATATATATATATATATATATATATATACAAAATACACAAGTTATGGTACGGAGCCGGTACTCAGAGTTTCACGCTTGAATGCGATCTTCGGACGACTAAATTTTAACGGAAATTCAAGTGATTGAAATCGAACTCGCAGAAGAACTGGTACACGGATGTGATGCGCGTTGATGCGCGTAACCTGTGTCTTACAGAGAAGATGTTTATCATCAATGCAAATAAATCAGGACTCCTTAATAAACAATCAGAACTGATTTCAAAGTGCCGCCATGAAAACAAATACATTCTTTCATTCCACCATGTCAAACCTCAACGCGCATCACATCCGGGTACCAGTTCTTCTGCGAGTTCGAATTCAATCACTTGAATTTCCGTTAAAATTTAGTCGTCCGAAGATCGCATTCAAGCGTGAAACTCTGAGTAACGGCTCCGTACCATAACTTGTGTATTTTGTGTAATACAGCTCTACTTCTCAGTATTGAGCGCTTTTCCTTAAGTTTATGACTTATCTCTTACACTGAATTAGTATATATATATATATATATATATATATATATATATATAATTTCGAGTCAGAATAAAATACAATAACGATACAATGAATTACATTATGGTATTTGTTTACCGTCACTAACACACAAATAAATACAAACAAAAAATAAAACAAACATCAATAATAACAACAAAATGTTACTCATACAAACAGTTTTGGTGCAATTTTCTTTATTGAATATGTGATATAAAACGACAGTATATATATATATTACAATATTACACTTTGCCTACTACTCAGTCTTGTACCAATCTCAGAGAAAAAAGCATGATAACATTTCATAACCCAAAAGAAAAGAACTTTGTCTGAGACAAATCACAAAGTGTACAGGAATGATCTTTCTAGAACCATCAGATCTCTCTTTGATAGACTGATAGTTGGGGTGGAAATGGATAAGGACGCCCCGGCAACGCACAGTCTAAGCCACTAGCTATACAAAACACATGCAAAAGAATGAAACAAATTGAACCAACAATTTCATACCAATCATGAAGCAAGTCTCTTATCTTTCAGACCAATGACTAAGTGTAAGTGAATAACACGCCTTGAGCCAATAATACTCCGTCTTAGGTCAATCCACAACCAAATTTAAACTGAATTCCTCCCGTAAGAGCAAAGTCTTTTGATTTTCGTTCCAATGTACAATAAATATCGGAATGTCACACTATATATGCGATGCCGATTAGTTATGTTTGAAATATGTAGTTGAATTTGACGAGTGAATTATTAAGATAAAGCGTAATCACTGAAAATTGTCAATTTTGCTAATGAGTCAATAAAAATAAAAGCTACATCAACAAGCTTTTCAGGATATGTGTGATTATTTATGTTTCAACTATATCCGAAATTATTTATTGAATTAAAAGTGTGCATATATAGCCTAATTACCAATAAAACCCTTAATTATGCAAACGAGTCATTAAAACCAAAAGCGACATCGACAAGTTTTTTTTAGAGCATAGGCGTTTAGTTGTGTTTGAGGTATGACCAAATTGTATTCAGTTTGAATTCTACTTTCATAGGATACCGTCTAATGACTGAAAATCAATAATTACGCAAAATGTAATAAAAACTACAAGCTATATTATCATATATGACACATGCACATTATTATCATAAATTTATTAACCAAATTATATTGAATTGAAGCATTTATTCTTAAGATATAGCCAAATTACTGAAACTAATTAATTATGCACTTTACTCATCAATATTCACGGTATGTTAACCAAATCCCCGTCATTTCTCATCATTACCCTAAAAAGAAGTGCACTAAATTTCGTTTCAATTGAGCTAACCGTTTTTGAGAAAACAATTATACAGATCTAGACAGACAGACAGACAGACAGACAGACAGACAGACAGACAGACAGACAGACAGACAGAGACAGACAAAGAGACAGACTTTTCATCTCTAAATTATAACCTTCCCTTACAGAATGTTATAATTGCCATTGGGAACTAGAATAGTATGTTTGCATTTTGCGAATATTTATATAATATATAGTGTCGATTTATAACGATAGTGATATTATATTGAACGAAAATTGAAAAAAAAACATCTCACATTGTTCAAAAACACTTACTTCAAGGTACACATGACAATGAAGCCTATCAATTACTATTATGACTAAAACTATCAAAAATAAATATTAATGTTGACATAACTTTCATTTAAAGTGACACATACATATGAAGTTAAACACTTACAAATATTAATACGTGTTTCTATTTTTTTTAATTCTACATGTATGGTAATCTTGAAATGATGAACTTCAAAACGTGTTGCATTATCCTAAATTATACAACTATATAAATGACACTGAAAGTGATTCTGAAGCGATTCTGAAACAATGAATAGAGCATGAATATATTATAATGAACATTCAAATTATCAATTTATAATACGTCAACATATACATTTTTCAAACATAATTTTGATTTTTTTATTCTTGTGCCAGTGCCTTTGATTCTGTGACTTATTTCCAATACATGTTTGTAATGGTTGTCAAAATCATTTTCTCTGTCTCATCAAATTATTTGTGCATTTCTAGATCTCAGAATCCCTAATAACAATATTTTTTTCAGTGACGTATACTCGTAATTCACTGTGCATTAAGTTTGTGTATATTTATCATGCATTCACTCGGTGCCTCAAACCTCAAAATGATCAAAAACACTAGATATGATAAAATTATGAATATTCAAATATAGATAACGGATACAATTATCACAATTTCCAAAAGTGCCAAAATACTTACATCGTACACATCAATAATTACACATTTATGTACATTAATTTCACTATTTTTTCCTCTTTTTTCTCCTCCATTTTTTTCAAGTGATATACAATCAAATATTTATAAATATACAGATTAAAAAGTGTCGCTGTTCACAATGTGATTAAAAATTATCAACATTTGTGAAAGTGTAGTATTAACAGTTTGCAAAGCAAGAAACAATGCATTGTACAATATGTACAAACAGTGTTGTATTAACATTTTAAGTCACAAACAATATATGTTCAAACACTAACATATTAAAATTTAAAAAAAAATCAGAAACAATCTATTGTATCATATGTTCAGTGTAGTATTAACATTTTTTTAAAAAGTCAGAAACAATGTATTGTACGATATGTAAATATGTATAATAAAATGTTTGAAATTAAATTTTAAATATGTATTACAGCAATGTTTTTATGTTTGACGACAGTTTTCCTGTGCAGAAGTATACGACCTACTGGTTTTTGGACTTAACAAGTCTACAAGTTCATTAGACACGACTGTCAATGCAAGGATTTGTCATTTGTCAGGATTCACCACTCTTGCTTTCAAGTCCTCCTTGTTAAACTGAGTCTGCTGTAAAGATGTCAATTCTTGAAAGTAATCATCCACGTTTCCTGGCCATTTTGGCGGATGTCGGATGGTGGAAAGTACACCTTTAAAACTTCTTATATTAGTTATAACTGAAAAATAACATAACTAGAAAATCCATACTTTGCAGAACGCTAGGTCAATATGAGTGCGTTAACAGTTTATAGGACTTTTACTGTACTCTTAATCTAGAATGGCATCGTAAAGTTTGTTATTTGATTTGTTGTGCATAACTTCGTTTTTCTGCATTTGTTTCTGAAACCTATACAACATCCTGCACATCCGCTATCCCATCTCCCTCCTCTGGTGGAGTGGCCATGGTCAAAAGTTGTCTGAATTCTTCATCATTGTCGACTTTCAGTGGTTTTTTCAACAGGAAGAATACCAGTGAAATCCCATGGGCAACAACAATGGCCTGTAAGTGTAAAGAAAACCGACTTTGTCAATATATTTCATTAATTATAACTATAACTTTTGTTTGACCTGGCAAGCTTACAAGTATTAGTGCAAAATGTACAATTTGTTTTTCTTGACATTCATTTCAGCATATTGTAGATATTAACATATTTCATTTCGGACTTTTGAATTGTGAAATACTCCATAAAGATCACATATATAAATGTACCTTCAATGGATCAATCAGGAAAGCTGACAATGCACATGATGTAAGTTGAGATACAAGCCACTGAATTGACACTTCTGGACCCCAGTCAAGACTGTACATGATCACGAAGAAGTTTGACAGTAAGATTGAGGTGATCACCAGACTCCAGCCCAATATTAAACAACAACGGGACAACAGACTGCGTCTTGTAGTATCCCCATCATTGTCACCATTGGTAGCTACGATTCCCATGGGCAGGATTCGGCTTAGGCGGTTGGATTTCTCAAATAATTTTACCATCAGGATTGAAGCTGGTAACGTTACCATGCAACTGGTGAAGGCCACGTACAATGTACCCAAGGAAATGGTCACATCACCATAACCAACTGTTTTTGTTGCTGCTACTTTATCTCCAGTATTGTAGAACATCGCATTGGCCAACATGGTCAGAGACAACATGGCTGTAATAGACGACAGACGCTGTACTCTGGTAAAATGGCTTGGTAGCTGTCGGCTGAAGATTGAACCCCACAGGTAATCATTGAACAGCTGTAAACGAAGTATGCTGCACAATAGATGTTTAAATTTTGTCTTATCAGCTTCTTCAGCAACTTCCAGGGTCTTTACCAGGTTGTCCTTTCCAAACCATCCGTAGCAAAGAAATTCATACCTAAATTATTAAATGCAGATATAGATCGATAAGACTTTTTTTGGATAAACAGATAGTCTTGACAGTCAGTCAATCTCTTTGTGTACTTGTTTGATCCATAGGAATACTATCAGTGTACCAAACTGTCAAGGATGGAGCTATTGTCTGAAGATAACCAACGAATACATTACAAGACACCAGAGAGTTTCACTAAAAGAAAAACAGATACTCACTTCTTTATCTCTGCTTCAGGATTCAAATCAGTAATTTCAATTCTGTCCAAGAACCATGGATCGTAGTCTTGACCGTTCGACTTACATAGCGTCACTTGTACTCCTTCAATTCGTCCCAAATATTCAAACACAGCAGCGTTCAAGGCGTGAATGCTTCCTGACTTTAAATCCTATCAAACAAGTTCAAGAACAAAATATTAAAAGGAATGTGTTTTTTAATTTGGCATTGGAAATGTGGATACAATATATGTGTTTTTTATAGTAATGCATGAGTCGGTATTTTGATGATTTACTTTTATAAACTACTGTATAAAATATTAAAGTTGTCAATTTGATCATACAAGACCCAAGTGTTAATGTGAATGTAAGTTCAAGGACATCTATCGTTTGTTCGTATTGCCAATATCATAATATATAGTTGACTTTATCCATTATGACAGGTTACATCGTGAGTTAAAGCTTGCTTCTGAATCCAGCGCCATCTTATATTGGCTTGCCACAACACATTGATATGGTATTGCTCCTTAAATATTCAATAACGAGGCACGGGATAACTGGAGCTCATACATATCATAAGTTATAACAATCAACACATTTTGTGTTAGGGTGTATCGTGGACGATTACGTTTGGCAGGCAGATCCAGCGTGTTCCAGTCGATGGAGACACTGATTTCAGGGGCCGTATCATAAAAAGACAAATCCGTTACTTTTCTTACAGGTGTTATAAGTTCAACTACACGCACGTTTACCTAAAGACGATTCAATACACTTACTGAGTGTTTGTTATTATATTAGTTTCAAATAAAAATTCTGTTGCAGCTGGAGCAGATTTAAAATCTGCCATCAAATTTGCTTGAAATTGCTAACAAATCTTTGAATGAATGAATGGCCTTCTTACCAACTTTTTCTCCTTGCTGTCAAGAAGTATTCTTCGGCTGATCCCATTCTCTCCATCGATTCTCAGTGCTACCTTGCACTTAGTACCGGCTCTAGGTTGTAATCCTGTATATACAGTAATACCATACATGTATCTTTGCTGAGGCTCGTTGTTCAGCTCAGTGACTGCAAGCCACTAAAATTGAAAATAAACATCAGAACAGAATTATTGTATTTTATTGCTTCATTTACGTAGAATCTTAATTTTGTTTTCAGAACTAAGAATGTCAATACTTTTTTTGCACATTTCATTTTAGAAATCACATAATTTAAATAACCCTAGTATATGAAGCTTTTTTTCTCTCTAAAATGTCATAATCCTGGTAAAATGGAAAACAAGACGTATGATTGTATAATTAAAACACCACTTTAATTGGTATATATCCACTATGCATGGTGATGGATATGATAAACGAAAATAGAATGCACAATGCACGGTGATGGATATATATACGACAGACTGCCAGATGAACATGATACAATGTATATGCATGAGAGAATGCACGATAATGGTTATGATATCCGTACTTTAGAATGCATGATGGATGGTGGTGGATACAATAATTACATATGTACAACAGAATGCACGATAACGGTGATGAATATGATATACCTATGACACAATGCATGGTGCATGGTGATGAATGCAATATATGTATGGCAGAATCCATGGTGATTGATATGATGTGTGGATGACAGAATGATATACGTATAGGGATGGATATGATATCCATACAACATAATGTATGATGCATGGTGATGAATGTGAAAACTGTAGGACAGAATACGAGGTGCACGGTGGTGTATTTGACATACGTGCGGTAGAATGCGCCATGCACAATGATGGATATGGTATATATGCTAAATACAGAATGTGATTTGACACTTCTGACTACTTCAATATACGTAGAAATAAATATGAACAGGACCTTTATTAACAAAAAGGTACTAGTTTATATTCCCTCTGGTGAAAGAATGTTAGCAATGTAATTACTACAGAGGTACACCCTGAATTTACAAGCGTTAGGGAATAATGGCTGCTGCATAGAAAAATTTACTTACGCATCATTATCAATTACTGTCAATAACATTTACGGCTCTTTGCGGAGAAGCTTGCCCAAGATATTAAACGAACTATCAAGATCAGTGAGCCTGATCACAGGGTTTCACGTTGAGATGAACACCATAAAGATAACACACAAACATCACTTACACAGTGTCATATCTTTATTAAAGTTAATGGTATAAACAATAACAGCATTCACAATCCTACAATTAATAGACAGGTCTGAAGATATATTTTACAATAATTCTGTTCTGATATTCAGATACAATTCATGGTCAGAAGCCAACTTAACTGTTTCTTTCATACAGTTACTGATTGTATCATTAACTAAATAAAGAGTCTATACTGTGTATATGATGTTTGTGTGTTATCTGTTTTGTGTCTATCTCAACATGAAACCTTGTGGTCCGGCTCACTGTTTTTGATAGATCGATCAACAGCTTGGACAAGCTTCACCGACAAGAACAGTAAGCTTATATTTGATATTGTACTACAACGTCTTAGGAATTCCATGATGCAATTTACTGTACGTACATTAAAAGATTATGTCACTAACTTGTAACAATGTTAATTTCCAGGGGATGGTTTTAAATCCACTAAACATAATTATGCATCGACGATAACTAGCTAGGTTGAATTTAGGGTTCGTACAAGTTTGATTTACAAACCATCCGAGTAAAACAAACTGATAAACCCTAATATGCCATCAATTCAATACATGCAAACACAATTAGGTACATTAGTAATAATATTATGTTCTTACATTCACTATGTCTTGTTTATCCTTTTTCCTCATCCAAAACACTGAGATGATGTAAACAAGAAATCCGACGATAATTACAATTATCACAATACTGTTGTACAAGGTTAGGTCAGTGGAGAAGACGTTGCCAAAATCAATCGTATTGACTGGAACAACAACGTCAGCAAGCACACTGGTGAATGTCGTCAGGTGATTGAAATAACACATATCAAGTGTACCATCGCCAGATGATGAACCAGGCTGTAATACAAACAATATGATATTCCGTTAACAAAATAACTAAATGTATAACTATTTGTTTTCCTCCTGACACTACAAAGACACTGCATTGGTGAAAGCGAACAAAATGATGTTTGTCATACTAGACAAAATATCTGTATTTAACTAGTTTGTTTATTTTAATACTTACTTGATTAATTATCATAATTAATTTGATTTTGATGAAAATCTGCCAAAAACATGTGCAATGGTCCTGATGGTGTATCCTGATTGATTCAAATTACAAACACTAAGACTACAAGGATTTAACAACTATAGATCAAAAGTATATATTTCAGGTTGAAAGCAGGGACTTAATGTTTACATTCAGTCATAAAATAGGAGTCTTAATGTCTGAAATAATACAAATAGGTTAAAAGTCGTACGTGCATTTAAAGAGTGTGCCAATCCTCAGTATAATGCTAGCACATTCAACTGTCTAAGGTCTAGATGAGTCGAAAGCAGGGCGTGGTGTCAAGATAACGGTACACATGTACATACCCTTACTATGTGAGTAACCTCCCCCCCCCCCCCCATCCCCTTCCATTGCTGCCATGGAAACTTACCCAACATCCCTCAGGCTGCCATGTTCGGTTATATTCATTCCAATACAAACAGGTAGAAACGGAAACCGATAGGATGATATTATGTTGTTCGATTCTGACGTGTTCATTCGTGTTGTCTGTAGATCAAGTATATACACATATATCACTTTATCATGTAATTAATTGTTATGTTTCTCAAAACGTATTATTTAACC
>NC_135557.1:4676215-4751215 GCF_964340395.1 Glandiceps talaboti | reverse complement strand
ATACTGAGTACATACTGGTAATTAAATAGGGTCGATTTCACATGATTTATGTGTCATGTAGGTTCAGGAAGCAAGTTGTTGATGACATAATTTGATTTGATTTTTTTGTTGTTTAATAACACACATTTTTTTCTATCCCCGACTAAACTCTCTTATGGCTGAATACTTACTCGCTATTTTGTTTACACAATGTCCTTCATTTTCAAAGGGAAACATTTCTCATCTTATAATTCCAAAGTATTACTTTCATTCACAGTTTACCTATCATCTTATCGTCTGGGAGATTATAACACAAAATAAACAAGCATGTCCACGAGCTAACACGTGTTAAGTAAATAATAACGTAACGTAATTTAAATTTGTTATAAATGACACAGATATCTGCAATATTACAATTTAGTGCCTGCACAAGAGTTTACGCACTTTGCCAAAATTTTGAGGATGCTCACGTAAAAAAGGTATGAGTGCCAGCCCAGGGGCTGGCATTAAATTGTGATATTCATTTTAGTACACTCTCTACCTATTCATTCCATCCTTCGCATGTCAATTCACTGTTCCCCATTATTTGTCATCGATAGAAAAGTTTCTATATCATGGTGTATTTCCAAAGTTGTATTTGTAGATAAAGTAACTATTGGAAGCAACCATGACATTATTTTTAGGAGCTCGGCGACCAAATAGCTCATATGCATGTGCGGGCAATATCACCTCGTGGGCAAGTTTGTTTGAAGAATATCGCGTGATTCGATTCTGACCTATGATTACTTTTATAAAAACTTTGAGATGTAATAATGATGAATAGTACAACCGCCTTGACTGAAATGACTCCAGTGGGCAATAGTCACGGTCATTGCAAGCATGGCATTGATTCTTTTCTGAGCAATGAGAGAATATGATTGAACATTGAGATTTTATAGTGTATTCAGTTACCCTAGTTCCTGATAATAGTTCCTTTGCATCACTGAACGATGTCACTGTTATGACGCTCTGGGTCACTTGTTCCAAGAGGTTTGCATCGAATGTTGCCACTTTGGTAACAGTATACAGCACATTCATCATGGTTTCCTTACACTGTTGGAATACAGAGATACATTTTAAGTTAAACTGAACAGAATTAGAGTTTTACAACACTGGATCTAGAACACTGTTGTCTGTACATCCGCAGCAGAAAGACGACATCCAGTCTAGGTGATAATAACCAGCTGTTCTACAGAACATCAATCAATGATATAAGTTAATATAGATAAGTAAAATATAATGACATACTACGGTTGATAGTCCATTTGTGTATGCAAGTTCCTTACCGATTCCGTGCAGGTGTTGACACCTTCATCTGTCGTTACACTAGAGGCACTCGCTTCAATGATATTCGAAGATGTTTGCAGTAAATCTGTGAAAATAAGACATGTTAAGGAAATATCTATTTCGTATCATAAGGATCATTTACAAAACACGAGGTTTATGTACTTGAAAATATTGATGATTATGTGGGAGAGTAATGCAACAATAGTGCTGGACTACACTCATCGGCTGCAAGGTAAGGTTAAAACTATGATTTCCAGACAATAAAAGAAACGGCATTAAGCAGTAATCTTGTGTAAATCATTATTGTGAGTCTTCAGAACAGCAGAGCGATTAGTGGATGACCTCGTAATGAGTAAATATCAAATAATTTAACTAAAATTACCATTTGTCACTTTTTGTACCACCTCAGCATTTGCGTCGTCATCCATGGCAAAGGAATTCAGTACACCAGCAAGATGGTCAGTGACCATTACTGCAGTCATCTACATTTGATTTGAAATAAAGATTACATGATAAATCGTAGAAATGTTACTTGAGGTATATGTGGCAAAGATATATATTTATGTGTGTGTGTGCGCGCGCGTGTGTGTGTGTGTGTGTGTGTGTGTGTGTGCGTAAAAAAGAAGGTGACTGGGTTACTTGTTTTAAACTACGACACATGTTCTGTGCCACTTCGAATTCATCAACCTGACGATCGTGACCAGCTTTACTGGCCATACGAACCACATTTGTAGTGGAGAATCGAATGTGTGTGTGTGTGCGTGTGTGTGTGTGTGTGTACGCGTGTATATATGTTTATTCACTTACCTAACCATTCATGTTGTAATTTATTTCTAATATACATCACCATTTCACTGTTGCTATGAGTGTGGTCTTGTCAATGAGCATTAACGTTTCTGGTGTTAATCTACTTGCCTAACCATCCCTTTTTTAATCATTGCAACATATATCATTATTTAGCTACGGGCTTGGTCTTATTGCTTAGCATACTTGCACACATTTTAGCTCAACTGAACTGATAAGGTTCAGTAGTGCGATAGGCATGGTGTGGTGTTTGTCCACCTGTGTGTGTTTACCGATTTGCCATGGTATTTGGTGGGACACTACTTTTGATGTCTAGTTGGGAAATTGTTTAAATCAACATAACCCCATCACAGTGGTGTGATTTGGGTTCAAAAAAAATTGGGGGTGAAAAAACTTAACATCAAAAACTACTGGGCAGATTGGTGTGAAAATTGATGGAAATATTCTTAGGGGTGTGTAGATTAAGGTTTGTTCATGATTTGTTCATGACATGATGATTCGATCAATACAATGCACATTAGGTGTACACATGTAACTTTTTTATATAAACCTATAACTCCAAAGCTATCAAGCAGATTTTGCCGAAATTTAATTTGGGTGTATTTTGGGGTATATAGATGAAGAAATGTTAATCATATAATGATTTCATCAGCTATATGAAAATATGGTGTAAAATGTGAATTTTAGTCAAAACTTATATCTCTATAGTACTTGATCAATGAGACTGAACTTTGGTGAGATGTTTCTAAAAGTGTTATTCTGTAGATTTTCTTCACTAGCAACCATGACCATGACTTTATTAGCATGGAAGTATATTTTGCTATAATGCTCTAACATACCACTGTAAACAGATGAGAAATATAACACTAACAATGCAAATCCATAAATGCTAACTAGAATAAAACACAAAAACACAGTGTTGCAGTAAACACTGGACACCTGGGTAGGGGAAGGTAAGCTTCCCTAAACCTAGGCGCCGGGTAGGGTGGGTTGGTTTTATTGAACAACTAGAAAAACTAACACTTCACATCCCAGTTTCTGTCAACAACTGCCACTTGATCACGTGACTGTAAAGGTGCATGACATCACGAATAATAATGAGCTCACTATAATAATATAAGCCTGGCTTATATTACTCATAATGCTCTACTGTAAACAGATGAGAATTAGAACACTAACAATGCAAATCCACAAACGCTACTAGAATAAAACACAAAAATATAGTGTTGCAATTTCTTAAAAGTAAGTTCTGAAAGAGCAACTATTGGTTTGGTTCACATAGCCATGACAAGGTATCAGCATACTCATTGTCAACACCTTGAATGTGTCTAGCAGTAACATGGAAATTATGGTTCACTGATAACCAGAATAGTTCTCCAAGCCAATCCATTGCAATACTAGTATGGCTTGTGCCTTTGTTGATAAACGCGACTGCTTGCATATTGTCTGAGTAAATAACACATGTTGATTTTCCCAACATTCACACCATTTGCACGCAGCAAGTAGGACAGGTAAAAGCTCTAGATAGTTAATGTTTCTTGAAACTGCAGTAGGAATTGCAAAAGTGTTCCACCAAGGTAGGTCTTTAATCTCCCCCTGGTTGGGGCTGGCATCTGGGTGCCACGAACCGGCTACCCAGTCACCCTGGAATTAGGCCCCATAGCCAGAGAATAATGCGTCAGTTTGTAAACAGCATTCACTGATTGTGGAATTGGTTCTGTATCAATTACTTTAGCTTTACCATTGAAGGTGGCTGCGAAATTTATACACCACAATAAATCCTTACGAACTCATTGTTGATCCTGATTTTGTGATGGGGACACTTTAACTTATTCATTAAGTCAATAATACGCCTAGTAAAAGCTCGTCCCCTTTCACAACAGTAGATGCAAATGATAAAACACCCACTAAGGGATTATAATTGTCGTTTAGAAGGTTTACGTTTGGAAGATGCAGCATGTAGCTCTGATTTAAGTTTAAATAACTTAACTTGAGGATGTCTAACTTCCATATCAACAGAGTCAAGTTCAATACCAAGAAATGTAATAGTTTGCAAGGGTCCATTTACTTTAGACCAGCTAATATAAAAACCTAGGTAACGTAAAAGGCGGACTGAACAGTGCTGTGCATTTAAATACTCCTTATACAATTTATCAATCAGTAGAAAATCATCTAATTAATTCACAATAGTAAATCCAAGCTTTCCCATACATGCAATAGAATTTGAAATACAAGTGAAAATACTTTGGGTACATGAAAGCCCAAAACACAGACAATTGTCTATAAAGTACAAACATTTCTTTGTGTAATTAGGTCCAGACATTCACTTTTATAAAAAAAAAATAATAATAAAAAAAACCTTGCAATGTACGATGTTTGGGATGTACTGGTATAGAGCGATATGCTTTTGAAATGTCTACAACAGCAAAGTAACAATCTTTAGTCATCAACGTAATTATATGTGATTTTGGTGGAAACATCTAATCATTAATTGATTTACCCCAACGTCTACTACAGTCGGCCATAGGCCTACGTTCATCAGCACCCTCTTTAGGTACGGCACCATAAGCGTGTACACAGTGAGGTTTTTGCCTCCCACAATGTGTAATTTTACCTTGTGAAAGTTCTGATGAAATGAGTTTATCATGCTTTGGTTAAGTGTCATTTTTTGTAGCTGACTTGTAATTGTTACATTAATAACATCAATAGTAGTGTTATGATAAATTAATTTATGATAACACTAATTGAATACCATCCAGTAGGAAGTCCTTGTCCGGATCGCTTGTTGAGTCATTCTCCCAAGCGTGAGTTTTTATTTGAGACCACGGAAGGGTCGTCTCCGGATAAGTGTAGGTAGTAGACGGGAATTCAGTATTGCAAGGTTTATCCTTTGTTTTTCCGATACTAAGTTTCATAGACTCCAAGCAGGAGATCAATCACGTCATTTTTGTCAAAGTAAACACCAGGTCGTGGCGATGCGACAGTAGCCTTATGTTCAACTTTAATAGTGTTTTGAAACGTCCACTTCTCAGCTTTTTTCTCAGCTGATTTCTTTATTTTGTATTCTTCTCTATGGCCGAACTCGTTACAAAGTAAAAACACATGAGCGTATCGGCAAGTAGATGTGTTGTTGTTACATTGTCTGGTATTATAGTGAATACAGGCTCGTATTTTCTCGTCCTTCCTCACCTCTGGGGTTGTTTTTGTTTTCTCTCGGCTGCGAAATCGGTTTAACGTATCGCTTGGACCGAAGGCAACATTGTTCGGATCTGAATTTGAGGGTCCCCATTTGACACCTGTACACTCGATGTCATCACGGCACTTGTTGTCGTACAACATACAGATAGTTGTTTTGTATTTATTGGCCTTACTTGCTATGAACGTCAGATGTTGAACGTAGCCGCTAATTTAGTCAGAGTTCTGATCGATCATAATATTCAAAAGTCTCATATTTCCTTCACAAAATTGAGCCCAACTTATCTCATCAAACTCTTTTGCTTGTTTACTGGTGTCAAGGCAGACTAGTTCATGGGGACGGAGTATGGAGCGACGTTTGGGCGTGAAAGCATCATGGAAAGTGTGACAGTGTTGGTTAGAATACTCACCGGAGGCGGTACTTCGCTTCGACTGGCCCGATGGCAGCAAACAGCTAAGTAATTGTTCGATGTTTTCCAGTGTCTGTAGTGACGGCACATCATCAGGAGATGGATGTTTAACTGGTACCTCCTTTAGCGTCAGTTCATCCTAACTCGATCTGGAACCCGATACTCGAAATTTCCCTTTCAGATCACCGGAAGTAGCACTCAGGGTTAGGGTGGGATATGCTTCTTTTTCAGGGTGATGAGGTAAAGATGCTCCACGCCTAGTCAGGCCAAATTGATCATCACTGCACAGCGAGTCGACTGCTTCCTGGGGAAGGCATCGCTGGCCCGGTAAAATGTCGTGGTTTTGAAGATCCTGCTCCTGCATTGCTTTCAGTGCTAGCAAACTAGTTAAGCCGTTACGTACAAGGCAAGAGACAATGTCCTCACTAAGTTGAAAGTTATCTCTGGCTAGTCTTTCCATCCGACTCAACTTGGTCTCAATGTCAGATGTCTTGTTTTTGGTTGGTGTCGCAGATCATAACAATTTTGACCCCCTTCCACACCGACTTCTTGTCATCCGAGTCGCATCATAACAGACTATTGAACAGCTAGAAAAACTAACACTTCACATCCCAGTTTCTTTCAAAAACTGCCACTTGATAACGTGACTGAAAAAAGTGCATGACACCATGAATAATAATGACCTCATTATAATACTATAAGCTTGGCTTATATGACTCATAATAACAACATAATCTGGTAGGCAAGTGAGTAAACATTCGAAAGGTGTATGCAAATATCCCTAGCAGCCATGACCACGAGCATATCAACAGCCTAACAACTTTTTTATCACAGATCTAACAAGGGATACATAGACAAGTTAACGAACATTCAAAAATGATGCAAATATATCTGAGAACATGACCATGTCCATAGCAACAGGAAAATTATCACGTATGTTGCAAAGATAACATCAGGCTGGATTGGCAACTGGACATTACTGGGACAAGCCATTAAAGAAGCAAGTCCACTTGTTATCAAAGAGTACCAATATTTACACATGTGATGATGGGCTCTTACATAACACAAGTAAACAGTGTAGTTCACAGCGTAAGATCATTTCTAAGGAGTGGGTCAATTGAGGCAAACCTTATCTCCGTCTTATATCAGTTGTTATCAATTTATTAGGCTATTATAAGTAACACTACAAACAGCTTTAGAGATGCAAACAACTTTTATGACACCCGTTTTCGTCAGGCAAGCCCGCGGGTTTGTTGCACTTGGACCGTTAATGGCTTGTGAATGTCATGATAATCATTTAGCAAATGAACACCTATACCAAGCATGGATAAGCTTGTGGATAACCATTTGTACAGTTGTGGTACAACGGCATTGGTGCTATGTTTTGAATGTTTGCTTACTTGTCTACTAATCCCCGTTGTTATCTCTGCAAAACACACCACCAATTGGCTGTTGCTATGTACGTGGTGTTGTTCCTAGACATATTTACATACAATGTTTGAAAAGGGGATGCGGATTCCTACACTTGTCACATTTCTTTGAAAGTTTGATCACTTGCATATTAATCCCTGTTGTTGCCTTTGTAATGTGCATCATCATTTGGCTTTTGCTATGGGTGCAGTGTTGTTGCTATACATGTTTTCTTATATTGTTTGAATCTTTATTCATTTTCCAACATAACCCTCTTGTTATCTTTGTAATATACATAACAAATTGGCTGTTGACAAGGGCATGGTCACGTTGCCAGGGCAAGGTGTAATAACACCTTCAGGAACATCCCACCAAATTGCCACCAGTTCACAATGTAGTTTTCGAGATATACGCTTTTGACAAAATTTACATCATTTTAGACCTAATTTGCATGTCAATAATGGATGATCATGTTATAAATAAACTTTCATTTGCCCATTAAATGTCAGTATAATACAATCTGCTCTGTACTTTTGGAATAAAAGGTATTTGACCAAAAAGATGCATTATTTTGCATATCACTAATGAGATCATCATGTCATAAATAATTCTCAATCTACACACTTATTAACAACCTGCCCACTAAATTTAAGACTAGGTTTTGAGTTCAAGTTCGTTGACAAAAATGACATGTTGACCAAAATAACACCTGTGATGCGATAATTTTGCTTTTGAACAATTTCCTAATTAAACACCATAAGTAATGACCCCCCCCCCCCCCAAATACTAAAGCAATTGGTCTGACAGTTTGTTGTGTCCGTGTAAACGGTCAAAAACACTTGCTGGTCTCTCGTGTAATCACATAAACGCTGATTAAAATGAAAACTGCATTATTGGGATTTACAGTTTTCAGTTGAGAACGTACCTCGTGTAAATGCAGTCTAATTAAGTTTGAGTATCAAACTGTGCAATAAAAATGTCTTTTACTTTATATACACACTACCCCATGGTTAAATAGTAACATGTGCCAGCGAGGGCAATTTAGTTTGTACGGAAGTGTTAGCACTCTTTTTGTAATGACAAAGCTGAAGGCACAATCGTGCCAGTCAAATGGCAGACAGTAAATATTGATATTTTGTCTCAGTGCATGTCGTATTAATTTTATGACACCTTCCACTCATTCATCAAATCAGTCACATGTCCACTCGTCATTCATCATCATTTGTCATCGATAGACAATATTAAGTTTCCCATCATGGTTCATTTCAAAATTAGACCTGTAAATAACGGTTACGTGGATAAGAGCTCTAATGACCATACACTTCATTTTAATTAAATTTATTTCTCTTCTGCAAGAAATAAACCTCTGTGACTTTATCATTCTCAGTGCACAACGGTCGAACACGTCATTGATTGAGTGCGTAGAGTAGATGTACATCAATCGAAATAACTCCAGTGGGCAAACGTTTCGGACAAGTCTCTCCACGTCTGGGCAGTATCGCCACATGGGCGCCGGGAAATACACACTATAAAGAAGGTGATGTGATTTGACTCTGATGAACGACATTTTGTGTGAGAAGGATATTGAAGTGTTATAAATGTATTTAGTTACCATAGTTTCTGATGATAGTTCCTTTGCATCACTAAACGATGCCACTGTTAAGACGCTCTGGGTCACTTGTTCCAAGAGGTTTACATCGAACGTTGCCACTTTGGTAACATTAGACAGCACATTCACCAGGTTTTCTTTATACTGTTGGAATACAGGGATATATTTTAAGTCAAACTGAATACTTAGCATTAGAATTTTACAACACTTGATCTAGAACACTAACGAGTGTCTATACATCTGCACCAGAAGGAAGACACCCACCTAGTCTAGGTGGCAATGACAAGCTTTTCCTCAGAGTAGCAATCTATAAGTTAATCTAGATACAGTATAATCATATACTCTCTAATTTAAGGGTATTAATACTTACATTAAAAGAATATTTGAAATATTTTCGAAATTTGATGAGCATATATAGCACATTACATTTTAATGAATAATACTACGTACTATAACTTCTTGAAACAATATTTAGAATTTTAAAGAAACATAGTAATAATTAAATCATAATTACCACAAAACATGAATACGAGAATAACCTTCCGAAATATTGCATGTTTATCTTACCTCTTGCGAACGTTCAATAGAATAGGTGTTTTCTTCCTATTGGATAAAGGTCAACACAAATGTTAATAAACATTCTACTCCAGTTTATGACAAAGTAATTAAATTATTACTTGACTTGTACATGTTAACATTTTAAAACTACGTTTACTTTCAACCCTCTGTCATCAAGTTAGAATAAACTTCATATACATCCATATATATTGTGATATTGCATGGTGAACGATTCCCATTAGGTATTTACATATATTTAATAAAACCTCAGAATGTCAACCTACCATTTGCCAATCATTGATAACTTGTCCTATGATATCAATTTCTTGTACTACTGAAGACACAACGTCAGTAGTGGATTCTTCACCGTCGAACTCTGTCAAGAGATTTTCAACTTTGGTCTTTAATATTTCGAAGCTTTCAACTCCAGCTTGACGTACCTATTTTGTTGGGAAAACGAAATGTAATAAACACTAATTAAAAAGATATGTGCGGAATCGAAGACGGACGAAATCACTCAGCCAGTCAGTCAGTCAGCCAGCCAGCCAGCCAGCTGACTGACCGATCGACCGTCCGACCGAATGACAAACCAACCGATCCACCCACCCACCCATCCATCCATCCATCCATCCATCCATCCAACAATCAATCAATCAATCAATCAATCAATCAATCAATCAATCAATCAATCAATCAATCAATCAATCAATCAATCAATCAATCAATCAATCTGTATGTACGTACGTCCGTCCATCCATCCATCCATCCACCAATCCATCCATTGTGTTCTATTGAGATCACTGTCAAGTTATCACATTTCAGTAAACTGGTCGATAAAAACGCTATGATGAAATGAATATTATATCATCAGCTGTCAGTTAGACTTGTTGACAAATACACGTCAAAATGAATGAAATCTTATTTGTGAATATTAAGTTTTAGTTTAACTGATGAATAAACTATTTAATACAATCACTGTCCAGTTATCAAATCTGTATTTGAAGTGGAACACCATTCTCTGAAACAATGTCATTTTTATTATGTCTGGGTTATGGACAGTTATTTCATGATATAATATCACATAATTCAGACAACAAAAAATATGAATGACCATTTATTTGAAGGCTATAAAAATCTCGTAGGAGTCACGTTAATGTTCACCTAATATATATGCATGACTTCAGAAGCCAACGTTTACAACAACAAAAATCATTTCCTGCACTGGTTTGAAATCCATGTAACAAGTTTTGCACTTGTCGCATGGCTTCTAATGAATGCAGGTGTTGAGTGGTTTCAGTAAAGTTAGAGTCAAAACGTCAGTAATTATGCATACATCAAACCGATAGCTAGTTACTTAGCAACGCCTGTTACTATAATTTATACTTTTAATGTATTATCTGCCAGGACTTCTAAAGTTGAAACTTAATATAATTGTTGGTTGTACAGATCAAAAGTGAAACAGGAAAGAAAGTTACTGGATTTATCAATTACCTATTGTACATTGTGTTATCTATTCAACCCCAACCATAGTTTTACACTGGTTAGTTTATTCATTTTGATCCTTTCACTTTTTTTCATTTAATCTATGGGATATTTTCGACTTGTAATTCATGTACGTTTGCTTCATGTACGTTCTTTTGTCGTAGTTTTTTTTACATAATTGTACAGCAGCTCCTTTAAATTTACTTAAAGTGTTTTGAATAAAGCCCACTCAGGTGCGAAACTACTTCGATATTCGAGTTGTGCGTGTATCCACAAAATATCACTTAAAAAAGAATATAACCATAATTTGAAATATAAGTAATTACGTATATGACTTCAAACAATGTCCAGTGGTTAGTATCTACAGAGAACAATATATCTGGTGTGATGTATATTTAAATAGACGTAAATGTGCAATTTATCATGATCTTTCATACCTGGATTTCCTTGCTGCAGTTGCTTTCTAGAGATGTATTCGTCTTCAGTAATACCTCCACGATGTTATTAGATTCAGGTTTACCACTAGGTAACATCAAAGATGGAGGCTGTCCTAATCCATGGTACACAAGCTGTCCGTAATCATTGGAGAATTGGTCACGAACTCTCACTTCATAAGCAGTGTACGAATTGAAATTGTCGTTTATTGGCCATGTGATTGTAAATTTGTCTATCATGGTCACTCCTGTGTAGAGATGGTTTTATTTCTATCATCATAGTACTGTTATGAAAGACTATGGATCTTCATAAATATATCATTATAATAAGCATCTAAATATTAAATATATTGAAATCACCTTACATACTTATTTGAACTAGTGTATATGTCCGGGAATTGAGGTGTTTCCCAAATTTACAATTTCAATAATACAATCAAAATTATTCAAAGCTATGACAATAATATTAATATCTTATATAACACAGTTCATAATAAAACCCGTCTCTCTTTGTGCCTGTCTATCAATAATGATAGTGTTCTTGTTAGAAACATCAGTCCAACTACAACTATTGAAGTCACAATTGGAGAGCTGGAACACGCCAGGTCCATATCAATATGGAGAAGAAGGCGACTTGTGCGTTGCCGAAATGTTGGTGTTTTAAATTAATTTAAAATAAAGATCAGATTGAAGATCGGAGACCAGTTGAACCGCCTCGTTTTCTTTATTTCACACATATCATTAAGATACCATAGATTAAGGAGTTCACTCCAAGTTGATAATATTTGATAATATCAACAGAACACCAAAATTTATCAACGACTGTCTCACCTGTGTTTGGTTGCACTTCTATGGTATCACAGTCTATTTACAATGTAGTAAAATCATGTAAAAAAAGAAAACGTCGTGTTTAATAAATTACTATATAACTCAACTTATTTTTTTTCATTCAAAAGTCAGGCATCCAGTCGTAGTTAAGTCGACAATAGTGTTAATTAATGTAATTAGAGAACAATAGCACAATTGGTGTTGTTCTACAACTTTACAGTTTATTTATTAAATTTTGGGGAAAAAATGTTTATCTTAATGTTGATGCATTCCTATTGCTACCTATGGAAATACATCATCATTTTACTGTTGATAGGGACGACATCTCAGTTATTTTTTTTCACCTGGATATTAATTATACTGTATGCTATCTGTGCAATATACACCATAACTTTTCTGTTCCCCTGGGTGTGATAAAGTTGCTAGGCACCAATTGTATTGATACATATTCAAGCTAATTGTGAGTTAATGTGAGACGTTGGTGGGGTTGAGGTTAACAAAGTCCAGTAGAAAAAAATGATCGTTGTCATTTTCTCTATCATGAGGACGCTTCCATCACGTCGAAAAAAGTCTGAGACCCCATCCTCTGTAAAATCCCAAACAGGTTGACCATACATAATCACATTTCTACAAATATGATGACCCCCACCCTCGTATCATAGTTATATACAATATATTTCATCGTGACTCAGAGTGTACTGTTTAGCTATATCTCGTATATACAATAGTTGAAAGCATAGTACCACTATGTAAAATATACAAAGGGTTGAAATATTCCAAACAGTTTATAGGAGTCTTCCCCTGGAAGCCCTTGAGATTTTAACATGGATTGTTGAGGCATTCCTTATTAAGTGTAATGTTGCTTTTGGGACCTTGATCTTTAACATCGGCTGAGCTTTAGCGTCAAATAGCAAACTTTTCAAGCCATTTCCTAAATATCACAGACACTTTGAGTACTTATTTGTTAGCACTAGTTTCTTTTAAATTTATTTCACCATTCATTCACATAAAAGTAAAGTATCTGAGTTGACTGTGTCTTCTACGAAGAGTTGCTTCGTGTGTGAGATATGCCATTTTTCTAACACTCCTTGCCCTAAATTATCTGCGTTCCCTTACTATTGTATTTTTATGAAAGAAATGAATAACTTACCTTGAATTACTAACGTATTTTCACATATAAAATAGATAAGATATCTTTGACATCTCTTTTGTTACATAAAACACAGGTATTGCAATAGAAGTATTATTCTAGTTTAACACAATAGTGTATGCATGTAACAATATATTTTGTCTTCCTACCTTGCACTGTTATCAGAAAAGAACAACCTGCAGTATACCCGTCACTGTTTGCGACTGCGCAGCCCACAGTCGTTGTTCCAAGGTTAAAAACTGTACCAGATTCTGGTTCACACTTAGGATCCATTGTTATCCCAGTAGATGTAAAACCATTGAAGGTAACTGGACCAGACATACCATTCCAGTGGACAATATGATCAGATGGGCATGTCAGTGTCAAGCTACCAGTATCTGCTGTTTGTAAGAGGAAAAATAGAAAGTTGATTACGTAGTGTTGACATGTATGCATGAATGTGTAACTATGTTTCTCGTTTTTTCGTTTTACTTACAATTCAATCGTCTTTTTTCTTAGCCTGTACCGCTAATACTTACTCATACAAACACAAATAAATAACTATATAACCATATAACTATATAACTATATATATATATATAACTATATATATATATATATATATATATATATATATATATATATATATATATATATATATATATATATATAACTATATATATATATATATATATACTGGCCTATTTATTCTGTGTGAAGGTAAACGATAAACTGCATACGAGACGGTAACTGACTTTATTTATCAAAGCCCTGATGAGTTCGGCCAGACGGCCTCACCCCAAGGCCAAGGCTAGAAGTTGACTACTAAATTTTGCAAAACAACTTAATTAGGAATGTCTTTGTCAAAATATGACTATGTAAATTACAAAACAACCTTTCTAAAACAATATAAAAGGATGCAAATAGACGACTTAATTTAAAAACTCATTATTTGCAAAAACAAGATGACCTGGATTGATTACAGTGTCATTATAATGCAGATCACTTGCCTCGGTGAAAGTCTAAAAGCCTATGGAGATATAATCAAGGCAAAATAAGGTCACGAATAATATAAGGTATAACATTATACTTAGCGCAAAGTTCGAACAGCACAGTACTATTAATGTCGTATCCCCCTTACCAGGGGAGAGTCTCTTTGCATTCTCTATTAAATTATAACTATAGGAGGTGATTGTAAACGGTAACTTCGAAAGTTCCATGATAGTGTAATTCCATCACAATTGCGTCTTGATACTTATAGACTTAACGACAGATTGCTATAAGTTCAAAGAGTTCAACTTCCACAACAAGTCCTCCCGTACAAAGCTTTCTGTACAACTTCCTCCATATTTTAGACCTGCAAGCTAAAGACACAGAGTGTCGTGAAACGAGGACCACAAAGTCTAGTAGCATGCCCAGAAAACGTTCGCAAGAATGCCTTGGACAACACGACATTTATACACATACTAAACAAATTAACGTATACGTATATAGGTAAATAATCCCAATTGCGACGAATCATAGACATACTTTCGTGTAAGGTCTATGAACTTTATGCCTATGCGGACAATTGTTTTCCAGTCACGCTATCCTTTAAAATACTAAACTAGTAGATTCATGACATTCTTCTGTCTTATCTAAAAATGTGATGTCCTCATCACTAAACTCTCTTATTCACAGGAAAAAATGATAACATACCTATTGAAACGAGATGGCGTAAACTAATTTTATTAAATCACATCTAACTTATTGTCTTGACAGTACACCCAAGTCAACTATTGCAATAACATTTTCTCTAATGGGTGTTTGGCGACAATTTATAAAGAGCATAGTGTCAGAACCCAAAAACAGTAACAAATTTCTAACAACAACTAAATAATGTTGAAAGCATCGGCCTGTTACTTTTGCCGGTTACTGTTGTTCGAATAAGCTGTACTTTCTACTTTCTGGTACTTTCCGGTTTTCCGTTCTGGTTAACAAGATAACCACCACATCTCTTTGGCCAAAGAATCAATATTCAAGACAAACGATTTCGGTATACATGTATTTATGAAAGCAAGACCGACTGGATCGGTTTAGTGATACCACATGCACAGTACAAAGCCAAAATTCTAGTTCGCTTAGAACTAACAATCCACGAATCCAAACCTGCCCGCCCTTCATATGAGGGAAACATACTGGTTATGTGTAAGAAAGTATATCTGAGCAAGCATGCAGACTTGCTTACACACTATAACAGTCCTCGGAGTATAGCTAAAACTTTGGTTGTTTTGTATGTACCGAATATTGCTTTCTAATACAGTGTCAGAATGATTTAATTTATATCTGTACATACATATAATGGGAATATTGATTAACATTCAGTATACGCAATTGTCATGGGGAGGGTCATGTTTTACAAAATGGGGCAAAGGGGAGGGTCACTTTTTACAAATGGAAAATGGGGGGGGGGTCATGGTATATTTAACAGCCCATGTTATTTTTCTCCCCCCCTGTAAATACTGAAGGCTTCCTTAACACGAAGCCCGGAAATTGTAAAATATACAGTTATATCTCAGGAGTACTCGTGATATATAACAAGTGCCTTTCAAAGCCGGAAGAGCAGCTCTGCCAAAATTATATTGCTGTAAAAAGCAGAAACTAAAAAGCCTACAAAATCCAATGCTACAAACGGAAAAAGAATCATGTGAGTTACTTATCTTATTTGCCGTATTATTTGACAGCGACTTTTTTCTCCAAAATCCTGTTTTTTTGCAGAGAACGACGAGGTCTTGTCTTATCATTTTCAAAAGTCTGTAGGATTCGGTGAGTTTCGGCCTGGTCTACTATCTTCTTATAAGCAGTCTTCGGTTTTGAAATATGTTTCTCGTTGACGGATAGGTCTGCTAATTCGTGAAGTTTTGAGTCATTTTTGTCTCCTGTTTACCACCGAATTCGGTTTTCCTATTTATTAGTTTTCGGTGATTGGTGACCTAGACTCTCTCACAGTCCTCGGAGTTTCGCATAAATAGCTAAACCTTGGGTTGTTTTGTATGTACCGACATCTACTGCATAATTGTAATCGAATAGCCCTGTTCTGTGCGCCCTCATCGATCACATAGTGGTAACCTTTCGTTGACGTCTTAGTGCGACGCTCGGTGTTAACTCGGGCTTCGCAGTACTGAAATATTTGAGTACAATTATACAGTAGATATCGGTACATACTAAACAACCCAAGGTTTAGCTATTTATGCGAAACTCCGAGGACTTTGCGTGAATCTATGGATGACCCACCCTTTACAGTGCTGTTTGGCCACAGGAAGTTGGTTCTGAGGACGGCTTTCTCAATAATTTGCTTATATTTGATACATCATTGGCAACATTTGATTCTGTTTAAACTGAGCTTCTTAGTCCTACTTCTGAAGAGTTTCATAATATTTCAGTTCTGTTTGATATGTTTAAATTTACCAAATCTCACTGAAGAATTGCGGCACTACATTGCTTCCGTCATCGATTCCAGATATGTATATCATCGTCTTGGGATACTTCATTGCAACATACCAGTAGAATTCGAGGTATTTGGCATTCGTTATATTTAGTTAAGATCTTCAATGAAGATTAAGTGCGAGCTCAGACAATTATAATTAAAAGAAGTGTCTGTGGTTCGACTTAATTTATTCAAGTATATAGTTTGCCACATACATCACGACTCGTGTCTGCCAAATTCGATGTGAACTTTCTTTTCTTTTAGTTATAGTTTGTGACAGTATCTTAGTATAGACATTATATTTGATAATACATTCTTCGTAATTTATGCTTTAGTTATTGTAAGTGAATTAGGATTGCGATTCATGTTACTTATTTGGAGTGAATTACAGTATCATATAGTTTCGCTGCCAGACTCATGACTATCGTCCCTAATCTTTGTAGGTATGCCGAGCGGCTTAGCCGAGAGAAAAGAGGGGGCTAATGTCTCTCACTTCTCGCGGCTTCGCCGCTCATGTCACACTTTGTACGCCTTACAAAGCTGAGGGACGATTGTCATGAGTCTGGCAGCCAGATTGTCTATCATATCGATTGGATATTATTCTCCGAGGCAATTAACAACATTGTCATGTATTTCTTTTCATTACTACTTAATTTGCATATCAACTTGGGCCGATTTCACTTTTTTTCAGTAAACTTATATTTTTTTATATAATTTAATTCATTTGATTGCGATTAAATAATCAAGTAAATGTATTTTCTATACATCTGTGATTTATGTTGTCTATTTTAGCAAGTAAATTATAATTTCAATTTGATTACATCCTTGAGTCTCTTGTATTTTATTCTTGTATATGTAATTTAAACCTCAGTTCCCATGACTGAAGTAGTCCTATCTGAACGATAATTACCAAGAAGACTTCGTGAAGTTTACAATTGCCATGATAACTTAATTTACAACTTAAAGTTTACTAGTTTTTAAATACAAATATAATAAAGCTTACCTAAATCTTCACACATATAATTCGAATAACAATCGGGCTTGCAATACTTCCATTTACAGGTTGACTGCCAATCGGCACTATCACAGCTAAATAAATAGAAAATAGTACAAAACAATGATAATACCATGTAAGGATATTGTTTTCATCTTATATGAAGGATCCCAGTATAAATACCCCGACTTTCATTTGTAGTACTAAAGCATAATTTTATTGAAAATAACACATATATCCTTTCCTAGGAAAGGATGAACAATCAAATGGAAAATTAAAGTGCTAAACATTATCTTATGTGAGTTCCATCCAAGTAACAGGTAGATTTCATGTGTTTATATATATATATATATATATATATATATATATATATATATATATATATATATATATATATATATATATATATATATGTGTGTGTGTGTGTGTGTGTGTGTGTGTGTGTGTGTGTGTGTGTGTGTGTGTGTGTGTGTGTGTGTGTGTGTGTAAAGAACGTTCAATTTACAATTGCTGCATAATTAAATTCATTGACCTATATACTATCCTTGCTTCTAGACAATCTCCATTCGTAAATATAAGTTAATTTGTTGTTACATACATGACCATGACAATTCTACTAATACCTGTTGTAGACGATTTCTTGCGTACTTTCAAAACCATATCAAGTATACACTCCATTTTACTGATTGCTGTCAAGGTCCCGAATGTATCACTCTATGTTGTTTGTTGTTATGTATGTGGTTAAGTATTTAGTCCAGCCCCCTTAGGGGATTTGTGGAGGTGAACCTTGAAATGCGAATTATATAATGTGGATTTTGTCGCAGATTCCACGTCAGAAAGACGTCCTCATAACATTTTTGACACAGGATACCCTTGGTCATGTTCTTGTATCGTGAGAAAACCGAAATGCCATCTATTGTTATTGGTAAACATTAGTTTAAATATTACGCCTACCAAAATATATAATTCTAGCACTTGTATTGGTGATTTCCACTGCTGCCATTTTCCATAGACTCAATATTCCCCTATCTAAACACAAGATGGAAGGTCCTACATGCGTCCTTGCATACTTCGGCATTCTCCTAAACACTGAACTCATGGAATCTCACCTTGCACTTGACAATTTAGACCGCTTGCAAGCACTCCTTGCGTCATTTCTCAGACGCTTTTCATGCACGAAGAGAGATATTCTCAGTCTTCTGAGTCACTTGAACTTTGCAGCATGGGTGGTGCCCCCAGGGCGCACATTCATTTCATACCTCATCGAACTGTCTACATCAGTCAAGCACCTCCACCATTATGTCAAACTTTCAAACGACAGCAAGCAAGACATGTGCATGTGGCTCCACTTTACATCAAACTTGAAAGGTGTCTCGCTATTTCTGGAGGATACACCAACCCCATCACCTAGCATCGATCTCTACACTGATGCTAGCGGTCTAGGCTATGGTGGATACTACCAAGGACACTGGTTCCAGGGACATTGGTCACATGACCTCTTGATTTTAACCCTTCTCTCTCCATTGCCTTCCAGGAACTATATATCCAATTGTAGTAGCAAGTGTGCTGTAGGGAAGAGTTGGTCAAGAAAGTGCATTGTTTTTCATTCTGATAACCTCGCAACAGTGCATATCATTAACAATAGCCGATCAAAGTAAAAAATGATCGTGATGCTTATGCACCAATTAGTTCTAGTAGCTGCCACCTGCAGTTTTGTATATTCCGCAGAATTTGTCCCCCAACTCGCCTCAACTGGCACCACAATTCTTACTCACCCATCTTGCCATCGACTAGATCAGTAGTTCCCTCTGCCCAAAGTGGTTTTTGGTTTATGTGGGATTTATTTGACATGTAGTTACCTTTGCCTTTGTTGTGTGTGTCTTGTATTATGTTCATTAAACAACTCGTCTTCTAACATATCTGGATGTGTGTGTCAAATATGTATTAATATATATATATATATATATATATATATATATATATATATATATATATATATATATATATATATAATTATATATATATATATATATATATATATATATATATAGTGTATATACCCTAGTATATAAACATGTTTATTATGTATATATAGTATATATTTGCGACTATATAAGTATATATGTGGAGTCATGATGGGTGAATGGTTAGTGTGACCGGCTTGCATTGGAATCTCCAGGTTGCAGGTTCGAGCCCCGTCGCTGCCTGCTGTTTGTTTCTTGGGCAAGATTTGAACCATGACTGTGCCTCAGTCAACCCAGCTGTATTACTGGGGACCTGGTAGGATGTAGGTTGCAATGTGAAGGCTTTAATCCTATGCGCTTAAATGGCTGCAGTGGATTGTATGCTTCCCCGGGGAGTTCAGGAAGACTAAAGGGCTGTTGGACGGTGATATATCAGTCTACACTGATTTTCTCACAAAATATTTGGAATTTCTAATCAGCTTGCTTCTTTTCAACATACAGAGGATAGGTTTTAGCGTTTTCAATGATGTCTTAGTACTGCACAACTCTCAAACTCACGAAAAACGACCATGAATGATAAGATGTTGCATCCTGGTGTACTATATTACATTTGTACGACACTGGCAACGATGACGTTTGTTTTGTTGGCTGTTATTATGAGTCCTAATGTTGAATTGAATTGAAATTTATTTCACCGGATTTTTTCCAATAAATCAATTTTTCATAATTAATATCGTACTTTTGTCAAAAATGTCATACAAATCTTTAATCACCTATGAAAACTACGTCATTTGCAGGCAAAAAGTCGGAAACTTTGGAAACCTATTTACATACACTTTAATATTTAGCATAGAGTATATAAGTATATATATATATTATTCAATATATATTTTATGTATATATATATATATATCGTATACATTTGCTAGTATATGATATCCCTCGGTTCTTGTAACTAATCAAACTCTACTAAAGTAAGTTTATGTTAATGACTGTCACCATGGTGAATATGTGAATTAACTATACAAACAAATTGATGTACTATATTCATGAATACCTACCACATAGTTACGATATATACGCCACTGCTACTGATGGTATAAAAGGTTGGATCAAAGGGTGTATAGGTCAGAATTGTACCATCGCTAGTAGTTACTTTATCAGTGTCCAAAACAACCTCTGCATCAGTCCAAATACAGAGCGACTCGTCTGTGGTGAATTGGGGGGTAATCATAATATAGGCTGCAATCTCCTGATGTTTGACAATGCCTGTATCTTTCACTAGCATCATACGTTTGCTCTCACAGTCAGACATGCCATTGGCATACAACACACTAGTAGCGGTTAAATGTAATCTGGCTGACACATCTGTTAACAAATGAAATTAAAGGAAACAATTATCAACTTTTAATAAACAATTCAATATCTGTTAACAAATGGAAATAATTATTGTAATTTATGATATTTTACTATTGTATTACTTTGTGTTTTACTTTAAGTTTATCATTAAAAAAACAGTTAAGAATTCTAAATACACATTTAAACTTAATTTTCAAAGAAATTAAAACTTTTCAGCATTATACAAGCTGTGTTAAATTGCATTCTATAATACAGGTATAGAATAAATGAAGACATATCAATATAATCTTTAAAAATAAAGTAACAAACCAAGGTATTTTATCACCACCATATTGTGAAAAATGTGGTGAGGTAAATAACATTGTTTATGTGTTTGTTTATTATCAACTTCAAAGTCTCTACAGTAGCACCTGATATTTGTATTAACAAAGATAAAGTAGGACTTGTGATTGAATATATATATTTAGCAACAATCTTAAATGATATGTTGAATTTAAAAGCGAGCACAGCCTCATTCGCAATAATTCAGCTCGCTCGATTTGTACCATCAATATACTGATATACATATATAGGTGATAAATAACACATTATGTCTCACTACTTTGAACGTATGCCATCGGGGAGATGATTCACTGCGGAACGAACCGGTACCTATTTGTTTCCTATTCCGCGAAGCACCGACTGTGCATGAAAAGTCAACAACGTGGTCATAGTTGAAAAGCAACTAATGAATATTCATAAGGCAGTATATTACCCTCTGGTTTACAACGATTTTGTTCGTACTTGCTGCATGAGATACAGTACATTTTTCGCCTAAGCTGTCGCATTTTTCGCGTTCGCTTCACTTCACCTTCACAGTCGCATCGCCTCATTATCGCTCCAATCAATTCGCTTCGTAACTTGAAATCGCTTCATGACGGCATTCGCTTCGCAGTCGTTTCGCTTCTTGTTCGCATCGCATCAAATACAATGAAGGTCGCTTCACGTCAAACAACAATGAAGGTGAAGCGATACTGTGAAAGGTGTGACAGTATTTGCATATCTGTTTTCACTGCTGTACGTCGCGAATTCTGTCTGTTACGCACATTGTACAAACCTAAAACTCAAAATTCTGAGATAGGTTCTATGCATGGAGGATTTATTAGGGGGAAGTGCGTTATATTGTCCCCTGCCAAATCGTCCCCGCTCCCCAATTACCAAATCTTCCCCGCTAGGGTTGGTCGGCCGGTGCCGTGAACATGGCCACAGCTGTCACCACGATTAAATGGAATGACCAGTCAAATCGATTTTACAAACGGGACGATCCATTTGTACAAACCACTAACATACACAGAATGTATGTTAACAAATGTAGAAAAAGCAATTGCACAGTGGTGAGCAAAAATAAAGTGGTGATAAACACAAGTCCTCTTTGCAGAAAGCCTGGTACACTACGATGTTCTACATACTTTCCTCATAGGTCACGAACACCGCATATAATGGGCGAATAATGAAGTGGAACGTCCAACAGTATGTAGCGAAACGCCAAACTACGTACAAAATTGACAATTTATCGAAACGACCGTAATTCTGTCATCTGTATAATTCGCTATGCGAAATTATAAAGTTCATGATTGCAATAATTTTCTCATCTGTGGTCGCCGATATAGTTTTCGTTTCCCATTGTACGTACGCTCAATTTTCTTTAGCTTTTCAACCGTTTACCTCACGACTCAGACCACTAAGGAATTTTTTCAAAAGAAACCCCAAAGTCAGAACAGGAATGATTTCATATTTTTATTACTAACACTGCAGTACCCTTACTCACTTAATAAGTAAATAAGTATTCCTATACAGTCCGAATATGAAACACCTAACCTGGAGTTGTGAAAGAGCAGTATAGAGGTGAAGGGGTAGGCGTGTTGACGAACTTTCAATACAAGTAGAGATGCCTGCCCGCGAGTTCAAATCTCGGCCATGGCCGAATGGCATAGCAACTATCATTTAGTTCCGTCAACAAATATAGTGCATGATGAGATCATAGACTCAATATGGGTAAGCTCGCGATCTTTGATCATAAATTATAAAAGGGGAATTCAATTCCATGCTTGTTCGCATACGGCCGATGTCTATCAGAGAAATGCAAAAAAAAAAAGGATTAAGAAATCGGACACCGAAATGTATTCCAATTGATGTCTTGTAACCGAGAAAGATTTATTTTTTGTCATGGGATGGCATTATGTATAAAAAAAGCATTATTGGTAAATTACGTCTCTATCTGGTTCAGACAGACAATACGAAAAAGAATATGTGCTTCAAGAAATGAGGAGAAGCCTATTACTAAAACCCTCCACCTTTTGCCAAAATACATGGTCGTTATATTTATGGACAAGGGAAATGGAGAAACACTATGATATTGAAACAACTGATATGTGGGACGCCCAAATAAATGTGTCTTTAATAACTAACATCAGAAAAAAAGTTAAAAACAAATTTTTGTAAGTTTTAAGTTTATTTAAAATGCGACATTGTAACCGATGTCGGGAACGCAAAAAATATGGGGTCCGGATACAAAACGTTCAACATAGATGTACGTTGTATTTTGCTTACTTCTGTAATTTTAATCTTGTAAGTTTCATTTTAAAGGTATAACGGAGTAAAGTACATAAAACGGCAAATAAAAAAAAACTTCGTTCATGTATCGAAGGTAGTGTATTCTAGATAATGTCCAAACAGGAGATCGGAAAGGACTGCGTAATACTCAACATTTATTAACGCAAATTTAACCAAAAGGGTTATCGTGCCGTAGACAGAAAAGTAAAGTACAACCCCAAATAATTTTAGTAGCCGTAATGATCTATACTTTTCGTTTCAAATCCTTTATCATGCAAATATGTTGGTATAATAGCGCATGTTCCACACAATGCGATTCGAAAACAAAGTTGACGCGATGCGAAAGGGAAGCGAAGCGAAAGCGATGTTTAACTGAAGCGAACTCTCGTAAACTTGACATTGAGGCGAAGCGAAAGCGAAGCTGAAGCGATGCGAACACGAATTGAGTCGAGAGCTTAGGCGAAAACTTGCAATAGTCCTTTATTTATGTCTACGCTGCATTTTGGATTTTTGGCGCCGTTATTTTTAGAGACGACCAGCCAACATGTCATAACATTGTATCAATTTCCAGTGAAAAGAATATCGATCCATACGTCCACTGTTGAGTTACAGTGGAAAGTTCGTTTGTATATTATTTACACTCCTTGATATTTTGTCGTGTGAGGACCTTATATCTTACACATATCAGACAATATTTGGTAGTTTTGATTTTAGGATGAAGTGCCCTTGTCATTTGTACTTTTTGTAACATTTACTGACCGATTTTCGTAATTTTAAGCCTACTTTAAAGGTGCGTGTTGGCTTAATAGATTACAATAACATAGAGTATTAATTCAAAATTCTAAAAAAAATACGAATTTTGCCTATTATACTCCGAAAATGGATGCAAAATTTAAAATCATAATTCGAAATTTGAAAAAATGAACCGACGAGAAGTTCGCACCCTGTTGAATTCACTAAACTCCACTGTTGTCTATGGGAAATTACGCAAAAACAGTTTGGGGTAAAAATCAGTGAATCAATGTACTTGAAAATGTAGAAAGCCAAAGTATAAAGATAGTATATGTTAAGGATAATACTAGGTGCATCTCACAATTTATATTAATGCTTAAAATAATAATGAATTCCACGAATTGTATACTTATTTCCATAGCAATACTTGCATATTCCAGGAAATATCAGAACAATAAAGAAATATTATTATGTTTGAGACTAAGTTTTTACAATGCCATGTTTCTACTATGGTAACCATGACAACAATTCGATAAGGATGAATAATGAAATGTATCACCTAAATTAATTTACAACAGACGACAAGCATCAATGATCAGTTATTCTCCGTAATAATCCAAGCATTACCTCGACAGTGTTTGTACGATACCACAAAACCAGACTGTGTATAGAATCTCAATCGCGTGACACGATGTTTTTAACGTCTCACACAACGTTTTTTGTAACGAATTACATAAAATAAAATACAGACACTGATAGTGAACACTCAAATAAACGGGTATATTTTATATACACTATGATTACAAATAAATACCACTCACATATCACCAACATCAGACTTGACTCGTAAGATTCATAACAATCCTGCAAGATTTACTACCAAAATATCGTTAAAACAAATTTTACTAAATATAAAGCCAGTGTGTCAATTGTATTAATTCTAGACTACCAAACTTAACAGCTTGTCAGTCGAAGATATTTAGAAGAAAGATTTAAGTTGTACACGACACATTTTTTTGATGTAACGAAGTCTCTAGATCTGCTTCATGTGAACACGTACTGAAAGTTTAAAGTGGCCATATGGATGAGAATTTGGTATTTATTTTGGATTTTTATTTGATAAAACAGCTTCGCTATGTTTTTCTACTTGAAAAAATAATGTGAAATAACATATACCAAGTCCACATTCACATCTCAATAAACGGCAAAACATTAAACAACGTGTAAAATGTTTGTTATTGTACGTACAATAACAAACATTTTACAATATTTGCATCTTTTTGCAATGTATTGAGTTATGAACATGGACTTGGTATATGCTCTTTCGCATTATTTTTTCAAGTAGAAACACATAGTGAAGCTGTTTTATCAAATAAAAATCCAAAATAAATACCAAATTCTCATCCATATGGCCACTTTAATGACAATATAAGTACAAACCATAGTTTCAAAATAACTCAGGGTTCAATTCGTTTGAGTAGTTAACAAATACACTTGACAATGTTTAATTACTGGTATGGTATGTATTTTTATGATTCCATGGAAACACCAATGTACAGGTATTAAATGCAATGAACCACTTTCAGAGAATGGAAAACAACACAAGAAATCACTAGGCTTATATCGTTCTGTTTAGCATAATTTTCTTGTAATTAATTGTTCGAAGTAGAATAAAAATAATGGCAGACATTTTACCATCGATGCATCATCTGTATTTGTATAGAATTACGAGATAAGAATGTCACAATACTCGTTGACAAGCAAAGCATAATGAAGTGACTTTGCTACTGTAGAAATCTGCAACCGTAAAATGTTCTGAAGCGTTTGGTTTACATATGCTGATAACCAGACAGTTAATGGTAGTTTAACTGTTGTTTCTGGATCAGGAGACAATGATGTTGCTTTTGGTATGTAATCAGGCGTTGTACCTACTCTGGCATCTGTATTTACTCTTGGACAGTGTGTTTGCAAATAGGAAGATCCATTTTGGAGGGAGACGACGACTTTTATAATATTATCTCATTGAATACAACTTGTATTAGCGGGATCGATTCGAGCTACTCTGCTAACCATGACCTTCGTATGGGCCACATTTATCCCTCGCGCATACAAAGTTACTGACAGCTGGGGACGTACCTTAAAAATCTTTAGCGTTAACCATTGGATTACCTTCGGCTATACTACTGTCAGGAATCTATCATTTCTACTTTAGCAGATAAAATTATTTCCGACAATGCGTCTATTTCGAGGGTAGTGACTGGAATCTACAGTTATGTCTAGACATGCTATGTATTGTTGTGATGTAGATTGCCTGTATATTTCAATAGTGACGCTAATTAAATATGTATGTTTTATAGTTTAATGTAATTAGAACAAAAGAGTCATATAAGTTTATATATTTATATTTTGGGGACATACTGAAGAGAGTGTTAGCCAAGGATCAATACTCAATATCGCAGTGTTATCTATCTACTATAAAGTCGCATTGTTATGTTCAATATTCGGTCCAAAAGGTACTTCAATACATTTAACTATTTGATATGGTGGAGATCCGAACCCGTTGTAAACGTAGCCAATTGGTACTGGCCAGCCTCTTGCCTGCCAATCGCCCTTCCCCGAAGTAAAGCTAGCGAGTCACCATAGATAAACGCTAATTTCCCTGGAGACGAAAAAGGTGATACCAACTTATACACGATTCTACTGATATGAGAGTCAAGGTAGTGCCTGTAGAGAAATTACCCAGGATGTCAATGGAAAAGTACTTCCCTTGTCTAGAAATAGAACCGCAAGTATGTCACGTCAATGGAGGATTTGTGACCACTAAAGTCTTCTAAATACCAAAGTTTGGAACCATGAGAACCAAACGAAATGCCAAGCTATAGAAGACTGACGATGGAAAGCCCAACTGTTAACAAGTAAGAACCATGAAAAGAAAATTGAAGACAAAACTTAAGGAAAGTATTAAAAAATGGAATGACAGAGCACGAACTATTTTATGTGAAAAGTGAATTATTACATGAACTCTGACCTTATTTAACCATACGGCATTTAATTTGTTATTATGCTATATTGTCAATCCAATGACTTTAACTCATAGAAACCTATTTCTGGATAACGTTTAGATAAGACATATTCTGTCTACAGAAAAACAGTCACATTGTTATGCTCTATTCTGACTACTAGGTGCGTCAATACGTCCTACTACTTGATACAACTAACGCGAGCAGCAAAGCTTAAAAACGATGAAATGCTTGTTTGACAATATCAACGTATACATCTTCTCCATCTCGACTTTTAACCCGCATGATTACCATTCGTCAACGATATGCAGTACTTCATCTTGTACTATAAAGTTACCAAATCCTCAATTCAACTATGTGTACTTCACTTCTAATGTCGTACAATGTTCACCATTGGGATAAGCGTAATGTACTCTTCACATCGCTTATGTCAGGTTAAGTTGGTTTGGACAATGCCAAGCGGTTTAAACTACGATCGGTTGTATTATTGAAAATACACTATTATTTTATTCATTTTGCGTTAGTTGCAGCTAGTTCGATAACTGCCACCGACTGTCTAGGGTATTTTCGTCAGGTTGGTTTTCCCAATGCATAGAGACAACGTTTATAGTGCTATATTTCCTTTGAAAAATGAAAGATTGGTTCAAGAGGTAAATTGTTTTAACAATCGAGCTATTTCGTCTTTAACTTTCAGAAACATTATATGCTTTTATGTCACCGGTGTGTTTTACCGATGTATTGTTATAACTGTTCAAATTTAGTTTTGCCAATTCACAATGTAAAGACAACTTTTTTCTCATCAAACATTTACGAGAGACGTGTTCTGATAATTTAGTAGAGTTTTGTCGTAATAGTTTGGTTTTAGTTTGTCATTAACATGTTGAAATATCCGAATTTTGCAATATGGGCATTATATGAACCTCACACTTTGTTTTCTTTAGACTAATATACTAGTATATAATGTATTAAAATTGGGTTGGAATTGTGATTGTCGAACTTGTGTCTAATCCGACTTAATTACTGTACTTTGTAAAGTTTGTGTTCACAGTGGAGATAAAATGTATTATTTTATGTGTGGGTGCACTATCAGTATGCGTATGTTGTTTATCTAATTTGTAAATGAAAACAATGTATGAGACATGAAAAACATCATTCCGCGCAATTGAGATTCTAGAGACATTCTGGTTTGATAGTAAACAAAACAGTGAAGTGGCTACATCAACACTACTTCAAGCGACCATGCGAGTTTTGGTCATACTCTCCAATTTCCTGTTTAAAAAAGATCTCTACTAGAAACCATTCAACGTACACGGTTGGACGTAAAATTCTACTACTCAACCGATCCATTGTCAACCTTTTAAAAATGACACTGCATCATCATCATGTATACTAATAAGTTGACCTCTGACGCTATAATTTCTATCTAGCACTGACGGAGGACTTTTTTCTTTCCATACTTGGAGTATTTCATTTTGTATTGCCATGACAAAAATAAACAAGCAAACAAACCTCGTATTCCATTCATGCGGGTATGCAAACATTTGAACGTTGAATGATAAGATTTTTTGCATTGAGCGAATTTGTTTCGAAACTGTTTATACCTAAACATTAACGTCACATTTTTCTCCCTCTGAGTTCATTGTCCCACATAAATCTACCAAATTATGTAAATAATCATATATTTTCACACGTCCTCTGTTTTCCTACCTTTAATATATTTGTCTAAAATGCCGATTTGGTTGTGGTTGACTACAGTGGAACGGAAATACGGCCTGCTCTGTCTGTGCTCGGGAGCCAAGTTTGAAATGTTGGTCTTTCGCTCCGCATTATGCTATCGAAGCTTTCCAACTTAGATTCCTGTTTTCTCGTTTTTCTTCTGTCCGTCGACAGTAGCTGTCCATGTCCATTAACCTTACTCTTGAATTCTTTACCTTATTCTCCATAGTTTAACAGATTTGAATTAAGTGTCATTATCCATTAGGTTTCTTGAATGTAGGTTGACAAAATGTCCTAACAATCCTCTCGCCAAACTTGTGAATAAATATTAAACTAGGTAGACACATAGACTAGGCGTTGTAAAAATCCTTAGAATGCATGTTCCCTGGCATAAACTTAATGATTCTAATTGACACAATGTGGGACTAACAATCATGATCACTTACTAAAAAAATATTTATTTCCAGTTACCTCACCTAATTTTTCACTCCCGACCCTAAACATTGTTATGAAGGCTTTTTTAGGCCTTGGGAAGTATTAAGTAAAACTTACATGTTTTGACTATTCGAGAAAAAAACAACATAAAATAGCGAACATTTCGAAGTCTCTCGAGAAATAGTGAAAATGGAAACGAACATCAACTTCAAAAGACAATATAAAAATGTTCTTCCAATCGGTATTAAATGGCTGTACATCTGATGGGAAGTAACCAATAACACGTGGACCATATGGAAAACAATGGAACGGTTAACGACCTGAACAAGACACTCGAGATCTACCTACCCCACCTATTCAAATATTTAGCGTAATCGGAACCACACAATTTGTTTAGACCTTCTAGGAATCAAGTTCTAACTTATTTGTTTTGACTATAGGTCGACAGAAAGCCATAATAACATCCTGATCAGTGGATTTGTTTGCAATTTTAATACAAAACGTGAGTTAAATCTGCGCAATAAGGAAATCCATTCATATGGATATTGAATTATCATATCTCATTATAATCTAATATTTTATCCATACAACTAATTATGTTTGTTTTCATCTATTACTATATCTTTTCCAGTTTAATCAGCAAACATTTATAAAGGTTTCCTATTGACGAGCCAAGTAGTCTTTTACTTTCCATTTAAAACGTATTGTGATAACTGTTTAGTTACTTTCAAATTGTATTTTACTAATTGTACCCTATTTTAAGTAGTCTATAAGTGTATACACCGAACGAATGTTAGGTGTGCAGGAACGAAAGTCAGAACGGATACAGCTGTTACATATAATATATATATATATATATATATATATATATATATATATATATATATATATATATATATATATATATATATATATATATATTTGGTAGTACTGGAACTCTTTCTTGGTTGTAACTCGGAGTTTCACGCATAGTGCGATCATCAGACAACTCACCGAGTTATATATATATATATATATATATATATATATATATATATATATATATATATATATATATATATATATATATATATATATATATATATAAAACATATAAAAAGAAGACGAGTCTGATAATACATTATGGATTTACACTACGGACCGTTTCACCAGAAGGATCGTAGGGTGTAATAGTATTCGTTACATAACTTATGTGTGTTAATTGACTGCTGGCTTTGTGTACACAAAAATTGTAGACAAAGGTTATATATTAATAAGTAAGAACTTGTTAGCGTGCTTGCATATACTGATTAATTTAGTTCTGCTGTTCAAGGTCGTTGATTTGTCGTCGGTTATAATAAAATATTTTTCCAAGAGACACAGTTGACATCGTTTGGTAACATTTGAGTATGAGGAAGCCTGCTATACGCACACACACACACACACACACACACACACACACACACACACACACACACACAAACATTGTAATACAATTATTTCAGATGTTGATTTAGTAAACAAGAACAAATTACAGACACCGCACGTCCCTGTCATAATAAACCCATGCATCACATAATGCATCATAATTGTACACGACGTGTGAAGTATGCCATGCACGCTTTGGGTTGGTCTTGTCTATAACATTCTCGTATACATTTTTTAACGGGATTATTTCAGAATCCTAATGCAAAGTAGATTGTGTCCAATTGTTCTCGGTCATATAATGTCTAACTACCACTCCATAATGTACGTAGCAAGTTGCTCTACAATATCCTATGCGGTATAGTAATATATTGTGGATAGCATCGTCAACCCGTCCAGCAGATTGAATTTGGGACTTTCGTAGTAACGAATAACCTTTGTACAACAATCTCCTCGGAGACTGGTAACGTACTTCTGATTGCCAACATGTGGAGTCTTAAATTTCGATGAGGTTCAACTGAGTCCTTACAAAAATCCATTTAGGACTGTGTATGCAGTAAGTTACATCGAGATTAAGTCACTATCCCCAACATGAGTTTTGTTTCCGTGTCCATCACTCACGAGTAATATGTCTACATACATAATTATGTTATTGGGTGGGCAGTAACCTGGCAGGGTGAAACTAGTCTTAACGCTGGTCGTGCATTTCACAATAAATTAATATGGGTGACTTTTATAGTTTCAGCATTTCGAGGAAAGATAATTTATTGATTCAAAGTGTTCTCTAACCTACGTTTCCCCGTTTCGCACTACCGTAACCGTATCTTTTGAACTCCAGAAGCAGTCTGTGTTTTGCTCCAACGAGCTTCAGTAAACATTTCGGTATAATATACCATTTGTTTTATCTACACTAAGTCATTGTAAATCATCGACTATCAGTTTGCAAAACTTTTCACTCAAAGCTTCACCATGATTATACTCTATTAGTTGAACGTTGAAATGGTTATTGACGCTTGTGAAGTGAGACAAAAAAACATTACTAGATATGGTGGAAAACGTCTTTCGGTGCTTGGCTACACCTAACCTGTAGTGGTGTCCTAGTCTGTTAGTAAAAATAACAAGTAATTATAAATAACCCCCCCCCCCCACCACACACACACAAGTATATAAATCACAATCTCCAAGAGATATACACATACAACAACGTGTATAATGTATACGAATCACACGAGACAGACACATACAAAATTGTATTACAAAGGTATATAAATCACCCTTGCAAGATCTGTAGACAAACAAGCAACAGTTGTATCCGTACGCGTTCTGATTTTTTCTCTGTAATGTTCTACGATGTCACATTTATTGTGACAATATTATATTATTTTATTTACAAGTATTGTGACAATTCTGTAGTGAAGCAGAACAGTGTCATGATTCAGTAATTTCTACTTTAGCAGGTAAAAGTGTTTTCATCAATGCATATATTTCGAGTATGGTGACTTGGGTCTAGAATTATAGCTAGACACGCTATGTATTGCTATGATGTAGATAGACACTGATTTTAACAATAGTCTGAATACCGTAGCAGTGATATTAAAATTCATATGAATATACTTCTAGTGTAATTAAGTCTTCTCAGAACAAAAGAGTTGAATAAGTTTATATACTTTAGTTTCTGCATTTTTGGGACACATCTTAAGGAGTTTAAAGACAGGGACAGGACTCTACCCGTCAGAGCACTATCTATCTATATGTCAAGCCATGTTGTGAAATTTAATATTCGGTTTACATGCTGCGTCACTACATTTATCTACCTGGCAGTAGTAAACAAAGCTAAACACTGGTCAAAGTACTTTTTTGAAGTAGTTTCAACAACAAATAATTAAATACCATTTTCTTCCATCAACTGAGATACAAATAGCAGTGTCGAAAATTACCGTAAAATTAGACTCAACATTTTCTCAACTAAAAACGCTATCCATAACTACCCGTCACTACGATGTTATGATGTTATTATATATAAATTGTGAACAAATCCTAGAAAATCCCACACATGATGTGAACTTAGTCGAAGAGTAAAAACAATTTATGTACTGAATTACTACTAGTGAAGACTTCAATAACAGATTGTGATTTCCTTGTCCAATCGTACCATTTTCAGTTTTGACACATCCTGATTATTGTTATGATTTGGCTATAATTTACTAGTGGTAGACTGGTAGCAGTGCATATCGACAAGGAAAAACAGAGCTAATGAAAAACGCATAGTATTTTCATTTCAGAAAGGAAAAGTTTACAAAAAATGGTAACTCACGAGCAAGGTAAATACATATTCCCACCACCACCACCAAGGCAGCGCGGGACGGTTTGAACAGCCACATTTTGATGAAATTGTATGTCTTCAATTCAGAACAGTTTTTCCCCCCATCGTCTCCAAGTGCAAGTTTCGGAGATGTGTAGTTTATATCGGACGAATACCAGCTTGTGTAGTCATTGTAACAATACAAGTATGCATTACCTGAAATGTGGGTATGTCATAATGAACAGGTGAGGTTAAACCAGATAAACTTTGATATCTGAGTACTTTATTGAGTAATGTTTTTTAAGCGTGTTAAATATCTCTGTATATTGTCGATGTTTGTATTTTCATACCAGTTTATGTCACATTTCAAATGACAAACACAGCCCACATTTCCATTTCCACCTGTATGTTAGTGCTGTGGTCCATATTACAAATTACCATATTGTTTTTATTAAATATCTCTTAAAAGGACTATGATTAAATTGCTTTGCTGTTTGCAAAGAATTATATTATAAAAATTTACAAGACAAATAATTTAATGAATACAATGAATTCAATAAGGCTACTAATCGTCTTCACTCTGTGAATTATATTATTTTAACAGATGAAACCAGGCTCCAGTGAATTCTTTCTTCCTTAACAACATACACGTATCAACATCATCATCTGATGAAGATGAATTATTTGTTCAAACTGTCTCACTTCACTGACTTAGTTATTCAAAGAGTTCTGTTTGTCATAATGTCTTTTTGTAATGCGGCAGTTCAATTCTTTTTGACTTGTCAGCATACATTGTATGTCCAATTTGAACCATGCGGAATAAAGTTTTCTTTTAACAATATTCATAGGATACAACTTAGCCACCTTTCCTATACCTGGTCTATTTGTATCCCTGCTGGAAACGTCTTTCAAATATAGTTTCTGTAGTTATATATGATATAGTGTCGACTGTTTCACAGTCCACGCTTTAGCAGCTATGCTGTTGTTAGGGAGTAAAAGTAGAAAGTTTCATAACAGCTAATGTAATCCTAATAAGTAGTCCAAAAAATAAGTTGATAAATAATTCTCAATTATTATTCAACACGATTAGATAAATATGTATACATACTTTCTTGTTCAGGACACTATATGTTATCCCATTAAAGTCTAGGGTATACATACTAGATATGCCAGTTTATGTTGTACATAGTAGGTATCGACACCTAAAGTTGTCTAACATACCAAAGCAATTTTACTATAACTGCAATAAAAGTGCTATTACATCACGTTTAGAGACACTGTCATTTTTGTATAACTTATTTTTACGAAATTGATTGTTTGGGACCTTCAGTGTACTACTGTACATATCCTATTTTCAAAACTTGCTTTGTTCCATTAACTTATTAAGTATTAATAAGCTAAACCAAACCAAGCGAAGTGTGGTTATCACTTGATTTTGGTTTTGCATTCCAAGATAATTTCGATTAGCCAAAACCACTTAAACGTTTTATATAAAAACCTTTTCATTGACTTGCTTCTTTGCGCATGGCAAATGAATGAATGGGGACTCGATTTCACTAACACAGATGATGATGAATACATTATTTATATCTCATGAGTACTTGTGAGATATAACAGGTGTTTGGCTATTCTTATTTGGTTTCTCAACTTTTTAAAGGAGTTTTATTGTGTCCTGCAAGGATGTTACCGTGTGTTCGTTCTTTACTTTGAACTATCCAATGATAGGTTAAGCAAACACTTTTAGCATTCCTTCTTTCGCAATAAAACCAGTAGCCTTTCATTCTTCAGTGGCACTCACATTGCAACATATTGTCTCATATACTCATCATTGACCTCTCCAACGAGGAACTTGACTATAACGAAAAGGGCGCGCAGCACGACTATGAAGGCATCCAGGTCTAACCACTGACACTCAGACTAGCAGCTCTAGCATATCGGAACAGGGAAACCCATCACCATCACCTGAGGCGGTTTCATAATATGCAAATCTACGTTCTGGACTTAACCCAACTATACCAATAGACTTTGAATAATCCTTCTCATGGAGAGGATAATATAACTCAACGTTCGATACAAGATGTTCGAACAGCGAGATGTTTGAAAATGTATCACATCCTCCACCAGTCTCGGACGGGCAGCAGAGGAGTGACTTGACGGTCAGGTTTCCACAGCAACGGTTGAAACAGATGCTGACATACAAGACAATAACAGTCTACGTGACATACTCTATTTCCCTTCACACATAATCAACCTGCCTGAAGATGAATTGAGCTTATTTGTAGAAAGGCTCAGCACATTGATGATGAGATGGATGAGGTAATTGATTTAGTCTCACAAATTTACCATCCCAACCTATCGCAGACATCGTTCTCTCTTCCCAACAGTAGTACACAGTGAAGCTGCTGTTTACTAGGTAAGTACAACTTACGCCCACCGTCAGATTCTTCGGATGAAAATGACGACAGGAAGAGAAGTCAGTAAGTGATTTCCTGGATAAAGTTTTCAGAAACCAACTATACAGAAACCAGCTATACACAAACCAGCTATACAGAAAGCATCATTTGGCAATATCTCGGGCGAATCCAATCCCGGATTTAGCCACAATGAAATAGGCGAAAGTGGACAGGTACTTCACCTCAATAATGATGGACAAGCGAGATAAACATGATGCAACCCAGGTAACCCAGGCTTTACACCAATATGTCTCACTTGCCAAAATCATAAACATAGTGATGAATGCAGTGGGACCATTATCTATACTACTGCAGACACTAAAACAAAAGCAACGTAAAGCTTGATAACGAGATTATTGAAACTCAGGTGAAGCATAGTATTTCAATGATAGGTCAAGCTGTCGCTTTGATCAATTACGAAGGACGGAAACCCGTGCATTGTAAATTACTGAAGTAAAGGTGGTGGCTGCCCTACTCCGAAACAAAGAATCAGACTGACACTTTATTTCGATCAATGATATCCTAATACTGAACCAATCAATAGCGGGGATACAATCAGATGTACACTACGTAAGGCATGATAGCATGGGCTTCATAAAAAACGAAAAGAAGTCTTAGTTTCACACCAGTCAGATTATAGAATATTTGGGACTTCAGATAAACTCAGTAGAAATGTTCATTTCTTTACCAAGAGAAAAGGAAATGTCATCACGAAAAGATTGCAGAAATTTATTTTCAAAACAGACATTCCCAGTAAGGAATCTCGCACGTATCGTAGGGAAAATGACAGCATCAATTCTGGCGGTTTTTTCAAGTACTCCTTCACTACATGGTCTTGCAATACCTCAAGGACAGGCCTCTAAGGGGTTGAAACGTCTACAATATTTTAATGACTTTAACAACAACTGATGGATAAAACAATTACCATAATGCAACGGTCGACAGATAAGACCACTAACCCCAGACTTAGTCATCATGATGGATGCCTCCAGGAGGGGATGAATATCAATGGCAATGCGTTCGAGCTGCACGCCACCTTTTTGGATGTATAGACATTCACGAAACAGAATGAACACAACTGCTATAAGCAATGTAAACAAAATAGGGGGTGGCGGGTGGGGGGCGAGGTTTCAACTACTCATCCAGACTAAACCATTACCTCTCCAATTACTACAGTTGGAAACCCGATCCGAGTGCTGTATTGGATAAATGCATTAACACAAACGTGAGAGGGACAAACGAATTAAGCCCCCCCCCCCCTTTACCCTTCTTGGAAAATGTATAAGGAAAATAAATACAGATCTAAATCAGACGACGACAATTCTAAAAGCGCCAGTATGGCATGCGCAACCCTGGTACCCAATTATGTTAAACGAACATATAGAACAAATAGAACAACCGATTCTCATACAGCCAATACAAAACCTCATCACCAGTTAACTGGGAGAGAGGCACCCTGTGATTCAAAACGCTTCACCTGGGCGCCTGGAAAGTGTCAGGCAAACTTTCACTTCAGAGGGCATTTCAGGAGACACTGCAGAACTCTTACTTGAATCAATCGGAAGGTCTACGCACAAACAGTATGACTGCATGGTGTAAGTGGGATAGCTGGTGTAATACAAGACAAATAGACCCCTTTCAGACTACTTCAACAGCGATCTTACATTACCTAGCTAGTTGAACATTTCATAGTGGGTAAAGAGTATAATCTACTAAATTGTTACATTGGCTAAAACCAAAGACCTGAACATCAAAGAACTAACATTTAAACTTGAAGTAGTTTTAATGGCATTAGCATCCGCAAAAAGGTGATCAGATCTAGTTAAAACCAACATTAGATACAGTAAATCCACACTTTATGGCATAACATTCACACTACCAGGACTCACAAAGACAAGATCGTCCGGCAAACCGAATGAGATATTTTATCCCTCTCTTCAATGTAACCCAAATCTTTGTGTAAATAACTGCATAACAACCTACTTGAATAAAACTAAGCAATTGCGACCAGAAAGTAACTGAGAGCTTCACGTTTTATTACGATCATTTATTAAACCTTGCAGAACAGTCAAATCATGTAATGTAGCTGGATGGGTCGAGATAGTTCTAATGAAATCAGGAATTGAAACCTCTAAATTTAGGGCTGCCTTATTTCGATGAGCAGCCACATCAGCAACCCGAAAACAAGAACAGTCATTATAGGATATTCTCCAAACGGCTGACTGGTCTAGTCCCACTCACTACGTTTAATCATTTTTTACTACAGAACTATCGAACCCGAACACAAAATTTAAGCAAAGCTGCTCTCGGGCTTTGAACGACACATATTATATCTCATGATTACTCCTGAGATATAATTGTAGATTTTACAAGGGCATGTAGTGCCGGCCTGATGTAAAATCAGAATTATATATGAAGGAGGACGAAGTGAGATATAACAGGTCCCTCCCAGCCCAACCCAGTTACATCTCACTTCGCCTCCTAGCACCTCTACCGCCGTTTGATTTCCAAAAAGTACAGTGCCATACAAGTCAATGAAATTTGCATCCTTTTTTCTCCCACCAGACGGAACTTGGGAGATTGAACGAAGTGGTAGATGATTATCTGTAATAATTCATCACACTCGCAAAAGACAAACAGACAACTTTCTGTCACATCTTTTCTTTGGTTTTCAATTCATCGCTAAGCCATTTGGGCAAGGGGATGTCGCTGAATTAATATTGACTATATGTAGTTTACAAACTTACGATGTTTGAATACGTGATTAAATATGTTGAACTGTAACCTACTTGTAACTGTGATTTAAATATGTAACAAGGCTATCAGTTTCATTGCAAAAAAGGGAATGCTAAGAGTGTTTGTTTAACCTACCATTGGATAGTTGAAAGTCAAGAACAAACACACGGTCACATCCTTTGAGTACACGATAAAACTGCATTAAAAAGTTGAGAAACCAAATAAGAATGGCCAAACACCTCACTATATCTCACGTCGGCTTCCTTCATATATTTATGATTTGACATCAGGTACTACGTGCCCTTGTAAAATCTACAATTGTATTAGGATAACGTCACTTATTGTCTTCACTCTGATTAATTATGTTATACAGATGAAACCAATTAATTATTTGTTTGTAGACAGCATGCACGTATCATATAAATTAAATAGTGATTGCTTTCAGAATTGCTTCACTCAACCGACTTAATTTATATGGTAGCACATTTAGAATACAAGTCTTCTAGCAACACACAATTTACGTATTAGGAATCAACTCAAAGTAAATTTCTCATATATACATGCTGTAGTGTGATCGTTTTTGTATAGCCTTAGATTGAGGTCAACACCCCTGACGTAGGTGTAGTACCAAAATTACCATCTCGTTTGACAGCGATAATACCAGTAACATCGACAATAACAGTGACAAAGTCACTGTGGTAATACCCTTTTTAAGTCTTATGCGTAACCTTATTGTCTTGAACCACGTCCTGTTTATTCTGTATACACCTTCCCAATGGGTGCCAATGTTAGCCAAAATTCATCACAATATGTAGGGACATACTGATTAATGAATTTGTTTGTAAATTCTATACACTGATCTAAAGAATATTTCCTCTGTTGATGATCTTACACGCTTTTTGAAAGATGTAACATCTGCTAACTAACTGTTTGACCTGTAAATAGAATAATTTCAATATTACCATTTGGGTGTACTTAACATCGAATTTTATGATGCGGATTTTGCTTTATGTTAGTCGGGTGTTTGATAGAGGAGGGTGCCTGTTAAACCGGGATGCCCGGGTTTCCAACATCATGCCATAGTATGCATTTATCAAATGGTTGGGTATCATTCAATCTATTCCAAAAAGGTGGAAGGAATACCCCGAGCTTTAAATCAGGAAGAAGATGCGCCATCAATATTTCCTGATGCCTGTTGCAAATTGTATCATTGTAAAACCAAAATCATTACTCCCAATCCCATATCTAAATAATCTCACCCCGTTCACGAACATGTTTTAGATATGGAAACCATTGTATTGTTCATAACTGGGAATGAATTTACCAGTTACCCTTTCAGTGTACAATTCCCACAAAACTTAGAAACCTTCTATGCAAAATATCACACAATTTATTCCGATGACAAATTCACAATTACATATATTGGTCACACCAAAAGATCTGCTGCTTGTACATTTTGTAGTCTGGAAAATGAATCAGTAATTCACTTATTTTATAACTGTGAAGTAATAATTAAGACATTTTGGCAAACTTTCCTTACAAACTGGGATAAACACCTATGTGTGCAAACCATGTTTCAGTAGTTCAGCTTCTTTTGGGTAAAACGTTATTACTGATTATTTTAAACTTTCTTCTGTTGGTGGCAAAGAAATGTATTTAGTATATTTTATTGTAGCTGTTATGAGAATACACAAAACTTTCCAGTTTTGAAATCCTTTGTACACAGGATGCAAAAAGCAGGATTTGTCATTGTCGTAAGAAGTATAAATGTCGAATAATTAAAATAAACTGTAACTGAGTTACATTGCATATCAAAATAGTGTAATTCACTTCCAATATAAACGTGTGTTTTTGAATATATTTTATGGCAAAAGAAAAAACCGTGTTCCTTATCATATGGCTTCAGAAAATAGGGTAGGTAGATCGGGAAAGTATTTTCTTTTGTTATTTTTTTTTTCTTTTTAATTGTTGTAAAATATTACTTCGACTCAAAAACAAACAAAATATCGGTCACAATACCCCTTTTGTGATAGTTTGTGGAAATAAGTACATATATCGCTAGGGAAAGAAAACAGACTAAACGGGTGATAGTTTGTTGAAATAAGTACATATATCGCCAGGGAAAGAAAACATACGTTCATCAAGAAGACAAAGAATTTCTTATCTTTTTTTCAAAATGTTTACAAAAACTGTTTAGAATCAGAGGCTTAAAACTAGCTAGGGTCATTCGGGTTATTGGAGATACATATTTTGTAAATAGTGAATAAATATTGAGTATATAAGTGGAAACACTTGTCATAATTAACTATAGGCTAAAAAACTAGGTATGCCCATATATATATATATATATATATATATATATATATATATATATATATATATATATATATATATATATATATATATATATATATATATATATTAGTAGTAGTAATCATAAACACACACAGTATGTTGTGATTTTCAAAATAACTCCTAACTAAAAACAGCTCCTCCGCTGGTCAGTTGAAAATAACTGGCCTCTAATGACCGATGACAAGGCAGAATTTATCAATGACTAGTCATTCATTTGCTGACCGTGATATTAAATTAATTGACAGAAGAGTTTTCATTTGGCTTATTCTCAATCAACAACCAATACCAACTCTTCATTGAAAGCGCTTTATTTTTTCTTGATTATTCTACAGGTAACTGTAACAGCTAATGTTAAACGTCTCAGAGTCTGGCACAGACGATTAATACGATGCCACAGAATATTTGTAAAGTAAAAAACAAAAAAATATTACCATACATTCAGTATGAATTTAATGAAGAGCACGCGCACACAACTCGCGCACTCTATCACGACCCGGCACACTTTGCCCAAATATGGCAAGTGGCACGCTTGCCAATTCAATATCCATTCGCTCAGCGATTTGGAATTCTTAATTTCTTCACTACTTTTATGTGTTTGAAAATCAAATGACATTTAACAGCCAATGTATGATATTAAACGATTTAAATTAAACGATTTAAATGATGTTTCCCTGCCATTACATTGGGTTTATTAGAAAACCTTCACGGCCCGGATATGGGTTTTGTGGACCTCTGTAGTTCGACTTACGGACTCTTCTAAAGTCGGACCCTTTTGTCCGCCAAACCCATATCCGGGCCGTAAAGATTACATAATCATAAACACAACTCATGTCAGGATAAATGTCACTGATGTTCACTAAAATGTCAATACAATACATTGAATATCAAGGCCAAAGTCATACCGATATTCATTCAATTCAATACACGTATATGCTTTACTGCATAAACATAGTTCCTATTCATGCATAATGGAACTTTAACAACATTAAAATCATAACTACGTACCAGTATGTGAACATACAATCTAGGTGTATTGTTTTTGCTGAAATGAGTAAATAATCAAACGAAAAATATAAAATGTTATTGTTACAGAATAATTAAACAGAACAGTCAGCTGATCAGTTATGGTTCAGATAATCTAATATTGTCATGGAAAGAAAATTCAACGATGCATATTACGAATCGCAAATGACCACGAGTAAGCAATATGTCCATCGTATGTTTCCGTTCCGTGGGATTTTTTTTAAAATTTCATATCGGCATTTAAACTTCCTTTACGGTGATGATTTCGATCTTGTGTCACATATTTTTGTGCTCGTATGTTCAACGTTGAAATGTTCAGTCTATATTCAGTTCTGTCTAAACGAGTTATGCCATGGTTTCACGTTCTTATTTCATTCGTCGGCATACTGTGGATAGTCCACAAACGTACATATGTAATTCATTATGCTTGTCAGTTTCCATTCCCAAAATATTGTGTGCCATATAATGTTCCGTCGTACACAGACCAGCGTACAAGTCTGGTTGTACATCGAAATCAAGTCATTTGTGGTATTCTTCTAAAGATATGAGGATCCCAACAAAATATATAACATAACATGATAATGTGTAATGTCATTAATGGTTGTTGTTCGAGCAGATACACTCCGCCAATGTCGGATTCTCACCAATTTGAATGTTGATACTTTTTTTCTGTACGCATAAAGGTGTAGCGAACGTCGACACATCTATAATACAATACAATCTTAATAACTCCCGTACAGAGAGAACATACCAGCACTCAATAATCGCTAGACAGACCGAGATGAATGGTTCTCAAGTTTATTTCCACTTCCTTTTGGCCTTTATTATCAAACTCTTACTTTAAGAAAAGTGGTTACATTACGTGGTGTTCTATTATTAGTAATTTAAGTCACAATGTCGTCTATGTGATTGGATACAAGTAAAAGATGACGTCATTGGACTGCTTATGATAATTACCTTGAGGTGAAATTGTCAAAATTCTAACGTATCGTGAACACCAAAACTACACGCTGTCATTAATCTATTCTGCTGATCACAACATATGTCAGGGGAGGGGGGGATTACAGAAATGATAAATATTGAAATGTTGGTCAGTGACAGTAGTACCATGTTAGTGATAAATACAAGTGCTTGTACTGCTGATAGAATATTGTGGTGTCACCTTGAACAAAAATGAGTAAACTCAATTAGACTGAAAGGCATCGGATGGCTCTTTCAATATTAATCTAATTTCAAGTTAGTCAGGATATATTGTGAACTCGTATGTTTCCTTTGAATAATTAATGTAGCAATTTAGCTTATTATTTTCATTACAAACAATCCTGGTTTCGGTCGGTTGAATTGAAAGAATGACTGAAACGATGCCTAGTAGAGTTGATCGTCTGTTACATACAAAGACAGCGGATGTTTATGAAATGTTATCATGGTTGGCATAGAAACAGAGAACACCTTGTTGCCACTATATCATATTGCAGTTAAATGTCTCAATCTTTTGGGACAGGCTCGATATAGCCAGTGTGAATACAATTAAAGTGTGCTTTGTCCCGTATTAGGGAAAAGGCATGATTTATAGCGGTCATTGGGGGGGGGGGGGTTATCAAAAATGTATGCTCTCAAAAGAACCACGCCCTTACCCCGAATTCAACCCATGTACTTTCGTAATACCTTCTCCTTCCCTCAGGTTACACATTTACCCATATGTGGTATTTTACGATACCCCAACCTTCCCACATTCTGGAAATGTACAACTGTATAGTACACTATAACAACTAATAACAACTAATAACCGTGGCAATCGACCTCATCATCCACACTTTTAAAGAAATACCATTACAAATAAATGTGGTCTTTGCGCATTGCAAGGAGATGTCTCACAGAGAGCTGCAACCTATATATATATACTCAGTCAGCAGAGTTTCCCATTCTATCTTGATTTTGGAAAAAACAGCGACCCCCCCCCCCCCCCGATGATCTCCTGGGGGAGGGTACAGTGTGGCAGAGTAACCCTCTCCCACAATGAGCACTTTTTAGCGCCAGTCAGCGACAGATGAACGGAGCTAAATGGTTAGGTCGATCTCTCTCGTCATTTGTCTGTCTGGTATTTTGCACCCCTCCCCATGGGGTGCTTTTACAATGGACAGCCAAGTACGACCGTCTGCGCGTCTGTCTTTGCTTGCGTGCGTGCGTGCGTGCGTGCGTGCGACCGTAATACGCCATTGCTCAGATGACTACACAGGGTAAATATATTCCAAAAGGGGTGTAATAGCATCATGACAGTGAAAGGTAGGGGAAAGCTTGAGAAGGGAATATGTACATCTCTTATGGGGGGTCCTTGGGAGTCTCCCCCTAGAAGCCCTGGAGGTATTTTGAGACTATTCAGACCCTTTCAGATAATAATTTCCAAGCTTTACAAGACAGCACCAACATGTAAAAAGCAACTACATATGGTTGAAAGACTTTTGAAATATAGTTTGATAGCATCTTGACAGTAAGAGGGGATGGGCTTGACACAAGGATATGTCCACCTCACATGGTGGTTCGAGGGGTCTTCCTCTAGAAGCCTAGAGGATTTTTACTCTTAAAGCCAATTTTTAGGCTATTCAGACACTTTCAAGCAATAACGTAATCCACGTTTTACAAGACAGCACCATCAAGTATCAGACCATATGCTTTAATACTTACATAGGTTTGAAATATGTTTTTTAATAGGTTAAATGGCATCATTATATACACGTAGTAAAGGTCAGCACATCTAATGGTAGTATCATTGGTAGGGGAGATTTGGAGTTTAAATCAATTGTTGATTATCTTGGCAAATATTTCACATGTTTAAGAGACAATATCATTTCAAATTAGAACAGGGTGAAAATATTTAAGAAAAGTTTAATACCAAAGTTTAATACCATTATGACAGTAAAAAAGTTGTTGGTGGCAGTTTTTTACCTGAGCGGTATACGTCCAAGGAAGTAATTATCATCCTAATAATTTCTAAGTACTGTGGTGTATAATATGGTAGAAAGTAATTTACCAGAAGTAATGATTTCATATTCTGATGCTAAAAGAAAAGTGGGGGGGGAGAAAATACAAATAAACTTATAAATAAGCATATATAACGTTACATTAGCAAGCTTAGGTTTGTAGTTTTTTGTTTTAATGGCAAACATTAAAATATTCTCTGTATTGGTTGATTTTGTCGTTGGGGAATGTCATGGATTGCACTATATCTTAACGTACTGTGAGAAACATCATTGCGTACATTTTGTACATCTCAACACACTGTGGTGAACGTCATCATGTACACTTTGTATATCTAAACACACTGTGAGAAACATCATTGCGTACATTTTGTACATCTCAACACACTGTGGGGAACGTCATCATGTACACTTTGTATATCTCAACGCACTGTGGGGAACGTCATCTCGTACACTATTTGTATATTTTAACACTGTGGGGAACGTCATCGTGTACACTATTTGTATATCTCAACACACTGTGGGGAACGTCATCACGTAAACTGTATATCTAAACACACTGTGGGGAACGTCATCACGTACACTATTTGTATATCTTAACACACTGTGGGGAACGTCATCACGTACACTATATTTTAACACACTGTGGGGAACGTCATCTCGTACACTGTATATTTTAACACACTGTGGTGAACGTCATCACGTACACTTGTTGTATATGCCAACACACTGTGGGGAACGTCATCATGTACACTATTTGTACATCTAAATACAATGTAGAGAACGTCATCTCGTACATTTTGTATATCTCAACACAATGTGGGGAACGTCATCTCGTACACTTGTTGTATATGCCAACACACTGTGGGGAACGTCATCATGTACACTATTTGTACATCTAAATACAATGTAGAGAACGTCATCACGTACACTTTGTATATCTGAACACACTGTGGGGAACGTCATCTCGTACACTTTGTATATTTTAACACACTGTGGGGAACGTCATCTCGTACACTGTATATTTTAACACACTGTGGGGAACGTCATCTCGTACATTTTGTATATCTTAACACACTGTGGGGAACGTCATCATGTAAACTTTGTATATCTAAACACACTGTGGGGAACGTCATCATGTACACTATTTGTATATCTAAACACACTGTGGGGAACGTCATCTTGTACACTATTTGTATATCTAAACACACTGTGGGGAACGTCATCTCGTGCACTTTGTATATTTTAACACACTGTGGGGAACGTCATCAAGTACACTTTGTATATCTAAACACACTGTGGTGAACGTCATCTCGTGCCCTTTGTCTATTTTAACACACTGTGGCGAATTAATGTCTGTGGCGAATTTATGACAGCCAGACTCTATTAGGCCAAAAAAGAAAATAATTGTTTTTGGTCAGGACATTTTATCGAAAGTGGTGTGACGACGAGAATATCTTTTTTATTCTCACCAAACCTGTCACTCATTCTACTATGTATGGCAGTTACTCTTTTTTATTACAGAAGTACTACTTAGGTGTTTTTGCACGGTAGAAAAAGGTAACAACACCACACCCTCTTTGTCCTACATTATCGGCCTGCAGAAGGCATTTCAAGTAAGTAAGCCAGAAAAAATCCTAGACTGTACGCATACACAATAACAATATTAAATTCATTAATATATTCAAGTATTAATGAATGGAAAATGATTAACCATGTTTTAAAATCAATGGAGAGTATTCATTGACTATGAATATTGTTTTCCTGTAGCTGGTTTGCCTTAAACTTTACCTTTATTCAAATTTGAAAACAAGAAGAAATTCAATTCTTATGAAACGATGATGGGCACCTGCACTGGGTCTCTGACCAAACGTAATTACTTGGAGTGTGTATATGGCAAATTGTTCAAATGAAAATGATCGCATCAATGATGTGCGTTTGGGCATAAAAACATATTATTTTTGGTTATAAAGCTTAAAACTCCTAAACTTCAGGGCAGATTGGCCCCTTAAATTCGATGGGGATGTTATTGGGTGTGTTTAGTTTAGGAATTGTTCATGACACATTGATCCCATCAGTGATTTGCAGATAGGGCTACAAATGTGTCTTTTTGGTCAAAAGTCTATAATTCCAAATTTACTGAGCAGATGCGGCTAAGATGTGGTGGAAAGTTTTAAGGGGTGTATAGATTAAGACATATTCTTGACATGATGATCTAATTAGTGATATGCAAATAAGGGCAAAGAATATGTCTTTTTGGTCAAAGAATCTGTGATTCCAAAACTACAGGTTTGAAATTTGGTGGGTTTTTATGAGTGTTAAGTTTAAGAATTGTCCATGACGTGATGATCACCTCAGTGATATGTAAATTAGGGCTAAAATGTGTCTATTTGGGCAAATATCTCTAATTCAAAACTACTGACCAGATTGGGGTGAAATTTAATGGGGATGCCTATATGGATGAATACATGAAAATGTAGTCACAATGTGATTATCTCATCAGCGATATGCAAATTAGGTCAAAGAATACCAACTTTGGTAAAAAACGTATATCTAGAAAACTACATGGTGAATGAGGCTGAAACTCGGTAGGGATATTTCTGGTGTTATCTGCAGTTTTTGTCCAACACAATTGGCCCTAGCAACCATGGCAACGCCCTTAGCAACAGTGAAGTGATAATGCATATTACAAGGATAACAAAAGAGACAGGTAGGTAAGTGAATACAGAATCAACAAATATATGTTAATATGTCTAACAGCAAATCTACCCTCATAGCAAAATCCAAACGATGGTTTATATTACAAAGAAGGAAGGATAGGCATGTGAATAAAGATTCCGAAAATATGTGTAAACATGCCTCGCCACAAGACCACGCCCATAGCAATAGCCAAATACAGTTGTGCTACAATGCCATTGGTGCTATTTTTTGATAACAATGTCATTATCTAAACCAACAAGAAAGTAACCATCACCTTTCTGAATACAGCATTCTTTTAAATAATCCAACAACATAGTTGCCCGTTCTTGTCCAACATATTTACGAACATTTAAAATTCCATAAAAGATATCAAGCATCTTATTTCCATCTACAGAATGTGGCTGAAAACATTCAGTTACTTTTATTTGATATTCCCGAACGTCTTTTTCCATTTTAATTCCTGGCAATTCCTTCAAACACTCCATTACACTTTCACAGCCAGAGAATCTTCTCTTGGGATTATTGTATATCTGATCAATTTTCTTTCTGCAATCCTCCACAGCACCTGAGGATATAAGGAAAGATTTAAACTGGGTGTCTTCTTTTATTTGATTTATTATTTCTACACGTTCGGTGGGAATGAAAAATACGAAGCTTGGAAACGTTATCTCAAAAGCTATGAATAACATGAAAATTGCCTTAATACAAACAAAAACCTCCTGATCTGCGTAGGACTCGCTCGCTCCCACAGGTCACTCGTGCTATCAACCAACAATCAGATGCACCAACCTTTTTACTATCATAATTGTATTATATGCTAATTTGAGATGATATTGTCTTTTAAAGATGTAAAATGTTTGCCAAGAACATTGCCTTAAAACTCCAAATCTCCCATACCAATGATACTACGATTATATGTGCTGACCTTTACTATAATGATGCCATTTAACTTTTTAAGATCATAATTCAACCTTTATGATCAGTGTGTGAACTTAAGGGAAAATGATTACTGGTCATAAGGACCGACATGTAGCAAATGCTGCTGGTCCTTAAGGAAAACTGCTGGTCCATATTCAATGCAGTTCACATTCACGACCTGTATCTACACCCCCTAATTACAGATTAAATGATTTTGAACTTTAATATGATACAACATATCTTTAGATATACTAAAGTAAAAGAGAGTACAACGAATTGTTTACTATCCACTATTATTTCATCAATCTGTTCTTACAATTGAAAATTTCCACTCACAGAGTCAAAAAATACAACTTGGAAGTAAACTTGGCAGTAAATTTTGGATTCAAATACTTTTTGACTCTGTGAGTAGAGATTTTCATTTGTAACTATGAACCCAGAGACTATGACTATTCATTCTCGCATAATCTGTTCCTATAGACTATAGTGGCCTGAGACTAAATGTATTCATTCCACCAATGTAGAAATACAGATCCATAGATTGTAGATAATATGGGTTAATGAATCAATAAATCTACATTATCTGCAATCTCTTTATTGCAAATTCTTCAAACTCGTTTCAGTTTAGACTCTTTGCAGATGACACTAATTTATTTCAGTTTATCAACGATAAGTATGCAAATCTTTCACAAGCAAATTCTGATTTCCAAGAGGTTTGTGAATGGTGCGGGGCGAACAAACTTACCATCAATATTGAAAAAACACAATATATGATCATAAAAAACGTCCGCAAAGAAATTAACATCGATGGAGTTCTAGATATTGATGGTAACCAAATAGATAACGTTTCATCTACAACATATCTTGGACTTTCTCTTGACTCTCAAATGAACTGGAAATCACATTCAGAAAGTTGTTAATTCAATTGCCCCAAAGGTTGGCCTTATTTCACGACTTCGACACTATGTACCACAATCAATTCTGTTCATATTGTATAACTCATTAATCCTTTCCCACTTGAACTATTGCATCGAAATATGGGGCAACACATTCACAACCTTCTTGGAACCAATTCTTCTACAAAAAAAAATCACGCGTCTGATGACCTTTTCTGAAATGCATACCCACACTAGCCCCTTATTTAAAGACCTTGGTATTTTAGATGTCCATAAATTATGTAAATTTCAAACCTGCCTTCTTATCTTTGACATGCACAACAATCAGTTTGCCCATGACATACACCACTATTTCGATGTTGTTCCTCGTGTGTACCCTACCCGGTTCGCTACAAATGACAACTTTTACATACCCAAAATAAACTTAACACAAAGCAAACATACTTTTAAATATGCAGCCACTTCTCATTGGAATTCTCTCCCTAGCTATATCAAAAATATTACCCACAGACGCACCTTCAAAAACACTTTAAAAGAACACCTTCTTGCTAAAAATTAATTCCTTTCAGTAACTTATTTTCTTTAATTTCATGTGATTAGTTTACTTATAAATATACTATGGGAGTATATATAAACACTCAATTTACCTGAACTAACTCTCATGAGAAATATTCCATCTTTTGCCACCTAGTCGTACAGAGTACGAATAGTATGTCCACCATCAAAGTGATAGACGCAGTGAAGTGCGTGTATTACGTCATAATGAATACCTTGCCCTTCTTTCTTCTTGTCACGGATGAAGTCATCAATGGTTAGAGTGTATGACTTGAAAGTGACTCCATTCCACTCCTCATGGGATTCAATTAAGGCTTTGAATTCGTCAACTTTGGGCTGTGAGGGTTCCACAAATTCATAGAGTATCTTTGAGTATCGACGTACGACAGCATTTATGATTGGAACATCGGTGATACCTTTGGCAAATAGAACAAATAATTCAAATCAAATGTTGTGAATAAGAAACTCCAGATTTAAACATCATTCAAATTACAAAGTGAACATATAAATCCAGCGAAACTGGTTATAGCGCCAAATCTCAAGCCGAAATTATTGGAATGCATATGAATTATTCTATTACAGCGAATGTCTCTCACAATGCGCCAACTAACAAAGTGGCACAAATGCAACATCGGGAGAAACAATTCTGCGTCTCTCTCTCTCTCTCTCTCTCTCTCTCTCTCTCTCTCTCTCTCTCTCTCTCTCTCTCTCTCTCTCTCTCTCACCATTTCCAGTCCCAATGGCAAGTACTCGTAGCTCCCTGTCAGTGTCAATGCATAAGTTGTGAAACACTTCATTCATGTAGGCTACACTCTTTGCTGGTCTCAACGAAAGACCATTCCTCAGACATATATCAAATCGTTCATGATATTCTTCGTCATTCATGACACTTGTTATCTCTTCCAGCATGATTATATCTAGTCAAATTCTACGTCGGATGTCAATTCTAAATTGTCATGAAGGAAAAAAGAAGAAGCAGGAATTATAAGATTGACAAATTAATTAAACAAAATAAATACAGAATTAGAATTTACAATACTTTATACTTTAAACAATAACGATACTTTATTACCCAAACATACATTTTATGCCAAATGATATTCAATGTCTCGTAGGTGTTGGGGCGACTCTAGTGTCATAAATGGTCGACCTGGAGATCAAAGGTGACATCGAACACTAGCAGTTATTATATACTGTGCTGTTGAATCAACCCAATGATGCTAACATTGGTACTTGTTCATCAATGGATAGGAAGAAATGCTATCAAGATCAATTCAGAAAACGTAGCTTACGTGTTAGTTATTTTAGAATTAAAATGATTGAAATGATTATATCTGCACCCATAATGGGTCAGAGAGGGCGCTGTTACTTCGATGTAGTTACCAAATCAGACAGTAAAGACAAACGACTTAGCTATGGCTATAGTTCACAAGGAATTTAAATGTAAAAATGTAAAGGTATTCTCTCCTTGTCATCCTGGGAGTGAGTCTCCGTCAGACCAATACTTTTATAAATCTGTTGATCCTATCGAAACGAACCACATATAAATAGTTGGAGTGTTACAACAATTTGTCGTCCGTTGCAAAAAAGGTGTCACGGTTGCCTTGGCTACAAGTTATTACAATAACACATCGGTCAATATTGTTTTCTGTCAATGTTAACGTAGAACGCGCCTCGGTTATTTTGGAGTTCTGCGCATGTGTGTGCGCATCCCCAGTGAAAGAACAACTATCACTTCCGGTATAAACACGTCTAGTTTTTTACGATAAACTTACAGTCCATCATGCATCTAAACTAAAAATGTACCCATTCCATTTCAAAGTTGAGCCGTAATTTAAAAATTAGCCACATCTTCTGTTGCTTTTGTAGCTCGATCACGAGCTAAATCCATCTATTTCATGAATCATGGTGCACTGAAATTATCTAGGCGTAGAGAATGGACGACGAACGGATCGACGACTCGCACAAACTCAAAATTGATCTGCAATCTGGTCGTACTCCCCGTCTGTATTCAGTAGTCACAACATAACCCCGACCTATTTTAATTTTGTAGCTTTTGAAGTATGTGTTTAGACAAGGGTGCAACTATGTAGCATTACGAGTCTACGACAAAACGGGCTTTTTGTAGCAAAAGCATTCTGTGACTAGAAATAAATACGAGTGTAGTCAAAGGAATGCGAACGTCAATTTGGGTCTCGCGTTATTGTTTTCGTGTTGACCCCCTGATCGTTGTGACTGCAAAGTTGAATACGTACGAATATCGCTCCGAAGTATCCAACTTTCTCTATGAACTACCGATCAAACTCGGAAGTAGACATGAAAAAAGTACAATGTCACCATCACAGTCCACCTCTGTCCCGGGACCTTTCATCATGTTTTCCACATGTCAATTGTTGTAATTCAGCAGCGGGTACAGTCACTGAGTCAAATCATGGAAGTATAAGTTATACTTCCATGGTCAAATGTAGTCTAATACCCTCCTTGATCGAACCTCAGGATCTCTCTTTACAAATGTGACAGATAAAATGAAGAAAACCCCCAAGGTAAGTTTCAAACTTTCTGTACGCTATGTGGTGTATATTACGCATGCTATGTGTGTACACTTGTGGAGTAGTACACTAGTGACGATCGTATCAATTTTGCAAGCGTGGGCCAATAACTCCTTTAGACAGAATGGCATATAATCAACTATTATCAAGCGAAACCTCAAACTGTGAAAGTTTAGAAGTTATTGTATTTCTAAAACGTGCACATTGATTATTACCGACGCATTGGAATATGATCGAGTGACAGCCATTTTGTTTTCATTCAACGGACATGTACGTACATTCCACTCGGGAAACAAACAACATTGGATATGGGGAGGGTTGATGAAGAGAAAACGTACCAAAATGAATTCGTATCGGCTGTCACATGTGTCATACACGTACGTACTACAAACCTCTGCTACAAACAATTTTATTAGACACGGTTTAGAGTGGATAGTTTTGATCTCATGATGAAATGTCTGTGGTCTCTTCCTTGAAACTTTGAAATTTTAACTAATAATTGTAGCGTTATTTAATTATTTATTTATTTGTAATTTTGTTTCTTTTAGCTTTTTTCTTAGCTCATCTGAGTTTAGCACTCAAAGATCATGAGATCACATAGATTTAGACAACATTTCCCACTAGCATGAATTTTTTTTTGTGTGTGGCTGCTATATTTTGACTATAGGTAAAAATAATAATTTCACTTTATGAATACTAGACTGATCATAACTTTGTTTTGTCTAACATACAGTTTTGTTAAGAGACCTTGCTTTCCACATGTAGATGTAAATCCTTCAGTTACAACATTTAAAATTGCAATTTGTAGTTTATGAACTTTATAAATAAAACTACTCACTTACTGAAAGATTCAACAATTTTTTGCAAATTTACAAAATAAACATCATTTAGGTTTACCACTTTGTTTGTGTGGATTGGATGATGTTCTGTTCATGTGTGAATAATATAGCCATATCTCCAATGTCACTACTTCAAGTAAATGTATGAGATAAACTTTAAATATTATTATAAGTATTTTATTTCACTGAGAGAAAGTTAAGTTTGTGAACTAATTTTATATCATAATGTAAGTTACCAACTGATTATTAATTAAATGTCTGTTATGTTTTATTTTCTATTCAGGGCTTACACATGTACAAATGCTGACAAATTCCACTGCAAGAAATGGACTGAAAGTGATGTGTCAGATGTGATGTTTGTGGTGATAACCCACTAGTGGTGACACTTGTATTAGCTTACAAAACCTTACATCAGCTATTGCAAGGCCAATATTGAGATGTCAGCAATCTACCATGAGCTAACACAGTAAACATGAAGATTACTTCTTCATCCGAGTGTCTAAGAATTTTTTTTTATACACTTTGCTGGTTCAAATTCACAAAGTAAAGAACAATATAGAAACCAGTACACCACTCTCTCCAGGGGAATGTGAACACAAATGTTGTTGTTACTGAAAAAGTACAGCCATTTACAGTTCCTTGTTGATGAAAGTGATCAACAGTGGTAATGATAATCACACCTTCTGAATACCATTCAGTTCTGCAAGACTGTTCTCATAAACTGCCAGCTAGTGTTACTAAATAATTTTGTGAACAATGATGCATGTAATATTTGATGGACTAAATGTATTCCAATGCCAGCATCACCTAAACTTGACAATTCTTAGGCTAGAGGCTCCAATATTTCTCTCTCTCTGGGGGTAATTTCTTACACAATTCATGCACCTTAGTGAAGGTAATGTGTCTTTTATGGATGTTGTCAATATATGTGTCCTCATGTTGCTTAGATTATGTAACATGATACATGCTTTCTATGCCGTCCGTGACTGTTGAATTCAGAATATTACAGTACTGAAATTTGTGTTAGTTCATGGTTAAAAAAAATAGTCATGCCATTGTTTGGATATTAATGTAAGTTTAAATATAAATATGGGTGAGATTTGAACGTATCTGGGTTTACCAATAATTGTCATCTATTTGATGAAATTAGAAGACAATGTTATCCTCACTTTCATAAAAAGCTGTCATGTTGTTTTTAATGTTAATAAATATTACTTTCTATTTGTCAAAATTTGCTGATGGTTGCTAATTTGTATTTTGATTGATTGCTTGTGTGTTCATTGTCTGTATATCAACACAGGCACATTATGGTTTTGTAAATGATCAACTTCTTATCCAGCAGAATTCAGTTGCAATGAGCATATTCCATGTTTAATAGTTAGCAAAGTCTTACATCTTTTCATTACATCACTAGCAGAGACAGGAGTAGTTCTCATTTATGTATACACTATGTACAAACACATCAATCATGACAGAAAAGTGGAGATAATCTACCATGATATTGATTGAGATGGTCTTGATTGTAAGTTCTATTCATTTCTATACAAACTGCTTGCCTGAATAATATTACAAATATATTATAATATCACATCCAAAAATAAAATACAAGTAGTTTAATTTGTTAAAATAAGGAAACAATGAAATTAGCTTGAAGCAAACCTGAAATCTGAAAAAAAAGAATAAAAATGGTCTTTGAATGATTGGATCAAATCAAGCCTTCTGTTTCTTGGTTTGGGTACTTTGACTTCTGTAGCCTTTGCCTATTCAAGTTTTACTGCTTTCTCTCAGGTTGCAAGGCAGATTGGTGGTGAAGCACACAGAGACAGACAGACAACACACACACACACACAATAACATACATACATGCATTGTTATGTTATGGTTGTTTGATCCATACCTCCGTAATAGGGGAAGCCATCTTGGTTTCTCGCAGGGTGTATGTTTCAAGTTGTTTTCTTTTATAGTAACTATAGTTACACACATTTATAGTTTTCCAACCAAATCTCATTTTAGGAGGGAACATTAGTTACATCAATGATTACCACTATGTTACTGTTTCCATGGCAACCAATGTGACAACATGATACCATAAATACCCATTGGAAGACATTGGAATGCATTGTAACCGTGTGACTTTGATGTAAAATATCTGAAAAGTTTGTATGGCGACCCCAATTTTTTTTTCCATTTATTTGATTGGCATGATTAGGTTTATCTTTCATCAAATTATTTCAAAAAGTTAAAACGGGGAAATAGCAAAAAAATTTTAAAATATTTTTTTTTCAAAAAAAAAATGTCAAAATTTTTTTCATTTTTGATTGTTAATCTTGAAATAAAACACAAATATTCTTATTATTTGACATGAACGTAAGCACCATATTATTAAGAAAGCAAAAAGAACTGAAAAAATTATATTCATCCAAAAATGATATTGCCAGGGATTCATTTATTGACATATGGTTTTTTTGAACGAAACCAGAACATTGAAACTCTAGAGGGCGCCCTCCTTCAAAAACTAGACGGTGGACCCCCAATTTTTTTTCCAAAAATATTAATCTTCCATCATAATCTACCACTGGTACAAATTTGAAAGTGATCCGACGACTTTCAAAGTCGAGGTGCATTTCACCTTAATATAATAATACATTGTTATACCTGAATAAGCAAGTGCTTAACTAATCTATTTAGAATCTGTTAAATCGACTGGTAGGTGATGACATGCCATTTATCTTAAAGTACCTATATGTGGCTTGAGATATCTAATGCTACATTGACCTCCCGGGTTAACCACCGTAACGACGCTAGATTACTTGATTTTCCCTCTCATTATGAATATACCTCTTGATATGACCCAGGTCGACAAAATGTAGTTTCAACAACATACAAGGAATCGGCTCCAGAATGATTAATTAACGATCTAATTAAGCTGTATTCACGTATAAACGACAACTTACCTGGGTATATCAGGTATTTCAACTCTGACAACTTGAAGTAAAATGGCGTCATAAAGTCCCTAGATGACATTATAGCCCCGCATTGTCGGAGGTCACTGACTCACATTCGTATTCAAATTTCAATTTGTTTAGCCATTGAGTTGGTCTAGGCTGAACCTTGCGATATTGACATTGTAAAATACATCGTTTAGTAAAGAAGCAATTCTGTATTTGCAAAAACTCTGGGTTACCAAATATAACATATATCGTCTTTTTAAAAAACATCGAATATTGATTATGGGTATTTCGAATTCAAAATGTCCTGGTGAAGTCGCAGCTTTTATTTAACCCCCCCCCCTCCCTCACACACACACACACACACACACACAGACACACACACACACACACACATTTTATTTTTACCCGTCTTCAACAAGTACATGCCCCCAGGCCTACGCTAATTCACGTCAGTGGCTTGATAATCTACTAACAAAATACGCTATTTCTTCACAACATAAAATAGCATGTAAAATGTACAATTCGTGTTTGCATAACGGAATCAATGTCAGCAAATGTTCGAGGACAATTTGAATTACTTTTAATGGTTCGTCATATTTCAACTTCTATATCGAAGCCCGCCCTCTTGTGGTCGGAGGGAGGATTCTCTAACCTAGTACTAGATGATCAATGTAGTTCACCTGATCTATTCTCTAACCTAGTACTAGAAGATCAATGTAGTTCACCTGATCTATTCTCCAACCTAGTACTAGATTATCAATGTAGTTCACCTGATCTATTCTCCAACCTAGTACTAGATGATCAATGTAGTTTATCAGATCTATTCTCCAACCTAGTACTAGATGATCAATGTAGTTCACCTGATCTATTCTCCAACCTAGTACTAGATGATCAATGTAGTTCACCTGATCTATTCTCCAACCTAGTACTAGATGATCAATGTAGTTCACCTGATCTATTTTCCAACCTAGTACTAGATGATCAATGTAGTTCACCTGATCTATTCTCTAACCTAGTACTAGAAGATCAATGAAGTTCACCTGATCTATTCTCTAACCTAGTACTAGATGATCAATGTAGTTCACCTGATCTATTCTCCAACCTAGTACTAGATGATCAATATAGTTCACCTGATCTATTCTCCAACCTAGTACTAGATGATCAATGTAGTTCACCTGATCTATTCTCCAACCTAGTACTAGATGATCAATGTAGTTCACCTGATCTATTCTCCAACCTAGTACTAGATGATCAATGTAGTTCACCTGATCTATTCTCCAACCTAGTACTAGATGATCAACGTAGTTCATCAGATCTATTCTCCAACCTAGTACTAGATGATCAATGTAGTTCATCAGATCTATTCTCCAACCTAGTACTAGAAGATCAATGTAGTTCATCAGATCTATTCTCTAACCTAGTACTAGAAGATCAATGTAGTTCATCAGATCTATTCTCTAACATAGTACTAGATGATCAATGTAGTTCATCAGATCTATTCTCCAACCTAGTGCTAGATTATCAATGTAGTTCACCTGATCTATTCTCTAACCTAGTACTAGATGATCAATGTAGTTCAACTGATCGAAGACTAAATGTAAATGTGTATTTCGGTTAGGTCATCAATGTAGAAACGTATGCGAAAATATAACTTAAGTTACTTTCTTTACGAACTTTTTAAAGGTTAGTTTTGTTGGTGGATTGCACCGTAGAAGTAAGGGTTTTGAGATAGTACAGCTGGTATTTAAACTGCGAAGATATTTGAAGTGATTGGATCATGACATGACAACATATATAGAGTTAGAGAGGTCGGAACATAAGTCATCACATACACAGATATATAACTAGAGAGGTCATCGCATACAGATATACTTATCAACAACACATCTAATTACCGTTTATCAAGACACAGACAGACAGACAGACAGACAGACAGACAGACAGACAAACAGACACAGACTGGATGGATGGATGGATAGATAGATAGATAGATAGATAGATAGATAGATATTAGATAGATAACAAAAAATTATGATGATGACTATTGAAAAGATTACCAAGCTTTTTTAAATATCATTGTATTATTATTATTGTTGTTATTATAAATAATAATTCAATAATTGTATTTACCCCTGTCCAACGATAATTACAATAGCGTATGTATATGCTAGACTGCTCAACATTGAACAACGACATATTGTTATTGACCAGCGATGCTTGAAGTGACTCAAATCGTTTACTTATCAATACAAGACCATTTACTACCAATAAATCTGTCAGAGGTGTTTTGTTATCATGTAGAAAGTTACTAGTACATAATAAATACTTCCAAACATAAAGTAGGTTTCTTTGGTAGAGAAATTTCAATTATTTGTTGAGGGTGTTCTACTTCTACAGCTAAACAGTGTCACTGAGAATCAACATATATATAAAGGAATTGAAACGTCTAACGTTATATTGAAACAGTGACGAAGGTAGTTGCTAGGACAACTAAATATGTTGACTGTTACATTCTACAGAGATAATGTTATCAGAATTTTGGCTTCTCGAGTGAACCAGGGTGAGTGATCTTGGTGTTAGCAAAGCATTATTCGTAGATATAAACATTTGATATCTAGATAGAAAAAAAATGTACATGATAGGTTTGACCTCAAACCACTGTAGTGGGCTGAGTTTTAACCAACTTGAAAGGAATGGTCGAACTGACTATAAATTTGCATTTCAATGATAGTTTTCATCAATGAAATGGTCAGGCTTAATATTAATTTGCATTTCGCCACTCCCACACTATATTTCAGTCCCTGACTTCAAGTAAAGTTACCACTAGTCGTCCAGTGTTGCATGTGACTGTCTGCAATCATCCAAACCAGGTAGGCACGAAACTATATTCACATTTCATACACGCTTTTTTGATAAACTGATCTTTGATAGACGATTCAGTAACTTTGTTATGTTTGAACAGTTTGGGAGATGATTACTCGTCATTTGGCGAATTACATGGATACTATTTCTTTCATTATTGAAGTCCAATAGATCTGACAAACGTTAATAATAACAATGTAACCAAGGGTTATCGCTGTGTCTTTTGTGTCCAGAACAATACTTGTACTAGATATGTGCTTTCAAGTATACTTGTTTTTCATATTCCCGCTCCTTATTGTCCCCTCCCCTCTTGATCGTGGAATTCTTAAATGTCTATATTGCAGTTGAATTTACAGAGAAGACAACGACGTTAACATGAAAATGTAGGTGTTATTTTTTGATAGCTGTTTATTTACAGTTTGTGTGATGTATGAATTACTTTGCCAAAATACAGAAGAATTGACAATACATTTGATCTACATTTTTTTATAATCGATTGAAAGGATATTACGAGTACGTCACTATTAGGAGAATTGTAACTTGTTACACAGTGAATTTTGTCAACCTCGACGTTTTTGCCACAAAAATTGACGCCGAGTATGAAAAATGTGTCCAAATGTGTTTTCAAGTGTTTTTTAAGCTGAACTATTTTTAAACGCACAGTATATTTTCGTCATTTTTTTCAGCTCAGTCAAAATTGCTTTAATCTTAGTCACTTTCCTTCAGAATCAGTACAAGGTGAAGACACAAGGTAAGGCTTAGACTGTCGACAGTCGCTCGCGCCTTTTTTTCCTACGTTTTATCTAAACTCCGATCCGGCGCAACACTAGTCTAATCGCAAACTGATATCGAGGGCCGAAGGCACATCAACCCTTTCTCATTCTTAGTTATGTTGTTCTTGTTACAATTTGGCGATAATAAACCCGTTTGAACAGTATCGTGAATGGTTGGATTTTTGTTTTCTAGCTAGCAACTGTGAAAATGGAGGGAATATTTCGATTTTGAATATATTTCTTGTCTTCAATGTGATGATAGCTATCCTTGGGTTCTTATACTATATGTAATATACAACGTTATGAAGTGAGTATATTTTGTATATGTTAAACCATTTGAGTTTGATTGTATAATCCCCAGTGCTCATTTTAATACAACCACGTTTAATCTGATATCTAAATTTGAACCGAAAACCATGTAGGACAATGGGGTTGATGTATGCGTGCGTGTATGTGTGTGTGTGTGTGTGTGTGTGTGTGTGTGTGTGTGTGCGTGTGTGTGTAAATATCTGTCTGGCTGACTGTATGTATGTATGTATGTCTGATTGTCTGTGTTGTCTGTGTATATACAATGCATGTTAAATTTGTCTGTATATTATACGTGTTTCTCTACGTTTCTGTGTTCATGCCCATTAGATGCATAGTTTGCAGTTTGAAATTCATCTCTCTAGAAAACAGAAATATGCATCCAATCTGTTGGCACTCAAATATCATTACAATTTTGAAATTATAACACTGAGATTACTATCTTTCGCGGTATAACAATATACTTTGTATTCACTTACCTTTTTAATGCATACGCATGTTCTCATTATTCTTGCCAGATTTCATATTTTCATAAATTTGATATGGCAATCCGGTTTTCTAAATGTGATGTATTCGCTTAGTTTGTTGACGACCATACATTATTGAAAAGGAAAACGACGACACTGAAAATAATATTTTTCATAGCATTTCAGTTGTCTCTCTTTTACGTCGTAATACTTACTTATCTTTCAACATATTCCCCCAACTTTTGCTGTACATTGTACATATATGAGAATAATTAGAATGATACAGTATATTTTTGTTATGGTAACTATTTTATTTGAATAGTTTCCTGTTTGTTTTGTTGATGAGAAATGTTTATTCACGGTGATTTATTTCAATTTAGTTTCCAGATTCCAGGTTTGCAGCCAAGACATACATTGAGTGTATTAATATTTTGACTCATCATTTAATTGTTTATTGTCTGAAAGGTCCAATAGTTGGTCTGCTTATGTAACCTCTTGGATTGAGCATAATAAAACGAAAACAACATCTGGATCTTGCAGGCGACATGTTTGATTGTTCACCAAAATTTGTCTTTTTCTATTTGACCAGTGTACAACATATACCACATCATATACTTTAACTCAGCTACACAATGGACATTGTTACCTATATTAAACTTAAAGATGCAGTCCTGTCACTGCTAGCCCTTTCTAAATGTAAACGACATGCAAAAGACAAAAAGACCTAAGGTCTGGACGTTAGATCATTATGGTGTGCACTATTTTACAGTAATAATAATAATAAAAATAAAACATTTATATAACTCCATATATCCACGACAGTGCTCATAGGCTCTTAACAGAAGGAAAAAAATGAAATGAAAGCAGTTAATAATATGACAGAAAGATTATAATAGGATGGAATTTGTTTTGTATACGTTTGATATTTAGCTCTCAGTATTGGATTCTATCATTTGTACTGGGTACAAGTGTTGCCTACAAATAATTCCTCGTGGTCCTTTCTTTACACACTGATGGTTTCAATTGTCAACACAACATTTAAACTGGGTATGTAGATGACGATTTTTGTGGGATTTTTAAATTACAAAACTATTTAATAATGGATTCCTTTTTGAATGATTAATGCGAAACAACATACATCAAATATGTTATTGTAACTCGATATATTGAAAATGGATTTAAAAAATTTAAAGACGTGTAAAAGGTTTGCTATTGTAGTTACAATAAAAGAAATACTAACACATTTAATAATATTGCAATTTATTGACTGAGGAAAAAAGTGAGGCGACCCTTATCTCTCAGTAACTTTTACTCATAGGCAATACTAAGTGTATTAGGTGAACCACCCAATAAGTTTTCAAAATAAGCAGAAACAAACATAATTATTACAAACGCGGGGTCCACCACAAATGAAGTTGACTGAATGAACTTTGAACTATAACCTGACTACCTTTGTGGTCTCAGAGTGAAAAAATACATTGGAATAATAATCATCTTTAATTCACATTGAAGGATATCAGCATCGTTCTCTGTCTTTCTAATTCTGTAATCTACTTTGGTAACAGAGTAAACCAAACATCCATGACTTACTTTTGTCTTTATTTTCAAAATTAAAAATGTCTGTTTAAAAGATTGTTTTTGTAGTAGCTCATAATTGTGATTATCTCTACATATGGTTATTTTCATTTTAAAAATGTCATATATACATTATTCAAATTGATGATAATGAATGATAATGTTTGTTAAATGTTTTAGGTTTCTTATATTTTGAGATACGTCCTGACAAATATAAATTGTATTCAAGGTGACCTTGCTAGTAGTCGATGTCAATCTCTTTACAGTCATGGTCTCTGTATTGTTCATTTTGATAACACAGTACCTTTAAAACCTGGCATGGATAATAGTACAATCATGGTCTTTGCATTGTTCATCAGACCATGGTGATAACACAGTACCTTTAAAACCTGGCATGGATAATAGTACAATCATGGTCTTTGCATTGTTCATCAGACCATGGTGATAACACAGTACCTTTAAAACCTGGCATGGATAAATAGTACAATCATGGTCTCTGCATTGTTCATCACACCATGGTGATAACACAGTACCTTTACAACCTGGCATGGATAATAGTACAATCATGGTCTTTGCATTGTTCATCAGACCATGGTGATAACACAGTACCTTTAAAACCTGGCATGGATAATAGTACAATCATGGTCTTTGCATTGTTCATCACACCATGGTGATAACACAGTACCTTTAAAACCTGGCATGGATAATAGTACAATCATGGTCTTTGCATTGTTCATCACACCATGGTGATAACACAGTACCTTTAAAACCTGGCATGGATAATAGTACAATCATGGTCTCTGCATTGTTCATCACACCATGGTGATAACACAGTACCTTTAAAACCTGGCATGGATAATAGTACAATCATGGTCTTTGCATTGTTCATCACACCATGGTGATAACACAGTACCTTTAAAACCTGGCATGGATAATAGTACAATCATGGTCTCTGCATTGTTCATCACACCATGGTGATAACACAGTACCTTTAAAACCTGGCATGGATAATAGTACAATCATGGTCTTTGCATTGTTCATCACACCATGGTGATAACACAGTACCTTTAAAACCTGGCATGGATAATAGTACAGTCATGGTGTCTGCATTGTTCATCAGACCATGGTGATAACACAGCACCTTTAAAACCTGGCATGGATAATAGTACAATTCACCAGACCATGGTGATAACACAGTACCGTAGCCTGTGGGAGGGGGGGGGGCAACTGCCCCCTGAGATTTTGGAAAAAAGAAAGAAAAAAAGCGACTTTTTCAATACATAGCGATGCTATTAAAATCGTTATTTACGTTACAATTCCTAGCATGCGCGATGTAAATGGATAGTTCACTAAAGTGACTGTACACTGCTGATTCCTGGCTAATATGTATCTTATATCGCTATTGTTCCCTGGCTTAACTTTGAATAAAAATGTGTCCAGTTAAAAATTGTAACTTTTTGCAGCATTATAAAATATATTTGTGTGGGAAAGTACAAAAGAAGTGCGCACATGCACTGTGCATTTTCCGCGAGTAACAGTAGTCTTGAAAGTCTCCTTCATTTGAAGATAGCAAGTCGCAATTATAATGTCAGCGAGTGAAACTCAAAAAAAAAGACGGAAAAAGTTGTTCAACGTGAGGTCGCCTGCTATGCTGCATGCAGTGACTCTGAAGATGCGCTCGGTCTCATTAACACCTTGTTCCTTATATTAAAACATGTCATACTGATAAAACGGCAGATCTCTTTTTGGAATATTTGGTGGCCCTGAAAAACTAACTATTAAACTAGGTACGCAGTTTAAGATCCACTCTTTGAAGATCCATTTTCAATAATAGTGTTCGACGTTGTCTTTGGTTAAAATGTTGTTTGATATAATTATCTCATAGCACACTGACACTAGCGTTATTCCGCAATTCATTTTGAAGCGACAATTTGCTATGAAAGAATTGCCTTGAATTTGTAAACAGAGCTGTACCTTCGACATCAAAATCCAAACTTCAATTTCCATTATAATGATAATGACAAGGAGAATTCACTGAGTTCACCTTGGGTTCCGACATAAACGAGGCCATAACAGTTTTGAGAGTTATGTAAAGAAAATAATTATTTTGTTGTGTTACTTATTTGAGAAAGCATCATCCATTTTTTTTACTTTGAATGTGACATCTTTTCGGCAACTACTTTGAAAGATACGAAATTTGGCCCGAAAAAAATGAAGAAGCTTTTCAACCTACCCTACTATTTTTTTCTGGTGATGGGCAATATATCCTCATGCGGGCTTCGCATTTTTCTTCCAAACTTAAGGATATTTCTTTATATTTTCTGAATAGGACATGTAACAATATACATTTGAGTCTATTCCAAATAATATAATATCCTATACAGTGGTTTACTTGGCTCTGATGTTGCATACAAGCATGAATTGAGATTAAATATCCAATATGCAGTAAAAAGAATTGAACAAAAGTTTACGACCATTGGGCCATGAAAAGTCTAAAAGTCTTGAAATGTTTTGCACTTTATTCGGGATTTTTTGGAACCAAATTAAACTTCAGGAGAAGTCATTTACCATGTGCACGTCCGCATAATATCTTTCAGCTTTGCCACAACAAAATACACTTCCAAATAATATGTAGTGAATAGCATAATTTTTTTCAATTCTGGTATTTTATTATGTCTATGGTTTGATATTTTGATAAATGGCCTCCTATACTGTATTATTTTCAATTTTTTTCACCTTTGGAGTTGTCTCCTTCCAATGCATCATTGTACCATATGCTTTTATATCTCCACTATAGTGTAGGTGACAGAAGTGGTGGCTAAAATAATGCTTGAGTTTCAATTGGCGGGGCTTAACATTTTATGAGAAGAGAGGGTGAGAGGAACTACACCATTTGTTTAACCGTAAATTGTGTACATTTCCTAACTATAGCTATGCAGACAAATTGCATGAGATAGTATCAAGATGACTGAATAAGTCCTATCTAAACTCGACCTGAAATATTTTGCTATCATTATATATGGTTTGTTTTATCCTTGTCAAGCATTGTGAAAAAATGAAATCGACGTACTTACCCAATGTGGTGGGTTAGGTTACCCGTTGACCAGCATTTTTTTTCTGACCTTACATATGGTATTTAATTGCGTATGCTTAAATATATATTATGTAAATTACATGTAAATTTATGTAAATTGGTACTTTTCTAAATTTCAAATGCAAGATTGCACCAAGACAAAGTCCTGCCCCCGTTGGCAATTTGGTCAGGCTACGGCCCTGTAACACAGCACCTATAAAACCTGACATTGATAATAGTACAGTTCACCAGACCATCGTGATATATATATTATGTATGTATGTATGTATGTATGTATGTGTATGTGTACGTACGTATGTAGGTACTGTATACGTTTGTCTTATGTCGAGTCTCGTGTCGAGTAACTGTATGCATAGGGCGTTCGTTCTTCGTGAATTAGCAGTCCAATCGTCAGTGCTCGTTATGTAGACGAACATATCTCCTACCGTATTCGTTCCTGTTCTATTTCAAGATGGCGTATGGGACACCGGGTTTTCATCTCAATAGATTTGAGTGCGAGTTGAGACTACTGTTGGTTGGAGAACATGTATAACGTAGAGGGCGGATACGTTAATATATATATATATATATATATATATATATATATATATATATATATATATATATATATATATATATATATATATATATATATATATATATATGCCACTTTTATAATAATATTAGCCGTTCAGTTTGATTAATACTCACCATACATAACCCTTTACCGTGATTGGTGTACACACCCAAATTGGGTGAATGTTATGAAGTCAACGGGTCCCCATACAGACTGCTATCAAAATATCCCAGCAATAGTACACTATACTATTTTGTCAGACTTCATTTTGTTTTTTAGGTTTTTCGATGGAATTCATTCTTTTATTTTCATTCATAATCAAGAATCGTTAAATTCATAACTTGTACTGAGAAGCACAATTATGCACTCTTTAATGTCGACAATGGCACGGAAATAATAATTGTGTAGTTTATGTTGTGCATTTTAACAATTTACATTTGATGAACAGTGGTATCTTATTTCCAGTTTGACGGGTCTGAAATAACGATTTAGACGTATGGAGACGAAGAACAAAACGTGAAATAATGGAATCGTCTATTTTGAATATATTTAAAATTCTGAAGAGATTGAGTCTTCACTTAAAGGTTACGAGATTGTCAGTATAGTTTGATAAACTTAAAGCTACACTAGCAGTAACTATAGTATTAATTTTTCGATCAGACATGGTATATTCGCTGAAAATTATTAAAATACAAGACATAGATATTATTGTAGATATTACAGGTAATTACAGGTAAATTGTATCCTTACATAGACTAGTACAGCAAAAGGTTTACACCAGGATCGCATCGGGGTACTGATTTTAGGGGCGAACCTCTAAATCAATTTGATTTGATTTATTGTACAGTATTATGCGTACAGTTACACCAATACATTTCCTGACATGTCATCCAGTGTTAATCAGTGTGTACGATATTAAAAGTAAATCATTATATCTAACAAAACAGGGTTGTTGTTGTTGTTGTTGTTGTTGTTGTTGTCGTCGTCGTTGTTGTTGTTGTTGTTGTCGTTGTTGTTGTTGTTGTTTTCTAAAACGTTCCCGTTACAGCTAGTAAGAGAACATAAATTGTCCGCTGAGAACAGTTGGTTTATTTAATTACAGCTGATTTCTCAAATCATTGCACAGTGCACGTGTCCATCAGACTATGTATACACCAGAGACACAGCACATCAAGCTGCTTTGCATAGATAATAAGGTTACCTTCGGTCATTGTGACCTCAGATCATTATAGAATATTTTCTACCCTGATTTTTTTTTTGACTCAGAAATTTTATTTCGTACTTGCAAGTGATCGAAACATTGCAATATATCACTTGTCCATTGATATGAGTTATTGTCTACTAGCTAGCATTGGATACAAATTTATAATACACAAACGAGTGGATGACGAACAATAGCGTTACTGATTAATATGTCTCAATTTACTGAAACACATCACAGAAATTAAGAGACAGACAGAAATACACAGAAACACAATAATATTGATTTGTTCAGAGTGACGGGGAAGATCAAAGAATATGTACGTGGGAGAATGTCCTTGCTATTTATCAGTTCTATTGCTAAAGTAGTCTGTATTCAGACGCGATTTATATTTTGCCATATTCCTTTAAAAACTTCTTAAATATATTTGTATTTATGACTAATTATGTGCACATACATAACGGATATAATAATCAGAAAGTATAGTGCACATGCTATACGCACATGTCGCATGTTACTCACTGAGTCGAATACATAAATATATAACCCGACCATACAACGAACACAATTCTATTTTATCAACAAAAATAGTACTAAAGATAAATTACAAAACAAATAATACAAATTGTTTGTACAAAAACGTCAACACGGCTGTTGATAGTCTATATCTAGAGGTCAATTTCCATACCAGTGACTGAGATGATCGCTAACTCACAGAATTGTGGGGGCGAACTCGTGGAAAGTACACGAAAAACCTGACACCTTCGATACCTGTTACATAAAACTTGGTACATACACATTCGCCAATGCCAGCGTCTCTAGACAACGACACAACAGAAACTTGAAATATCCTTTCTTATTCGTGAAACCAACCACTCAAATTCACATTTAAATTATGCATACCTCAACTTTGGTGCCGCTATTACTCCTATTTGAGCTGCAACACTTTCTCAGAGGATTTAGAAATTCATTTTTTAAAAACACACTCACCATGTTCACATTTCATTTTCACATATCTGATCTGATCGTTTTGCCTGGAACAATCCAACTTAATACGTAATGCGACATTCCCATTTAAGTAACACACACACACACACACACACACACACACACAGATATATATATATATATATATATATATATATATATATATATATATATATATATATATATATATATATATATACAGTTACCACATCAGGGTCACATATATATATTCAGTATGCATGCTTACAAGTACGTATACAATTTTATAAGGCTTGTTTTATCTTTTGAGACAAACTAAACGTTGCAATTGGGGGAAAAGTGCCAAGGGGTATCCTAGCTCGTGATACTATGTTATACAAATGTCAGTGCAGAGTAATTCGATAATTTGCACGTGTAAGTGGGATTTGCAAGTGTAACAGGCACCATTTTGGTTCTAGCCACTCAAATTAACGAGTACTTGACTGTTTTCAAAATTTACTGGCATAGTTACATACGCCATATTTACTATGATAACCAATCTAACACGTTCACATTAAAGAACCATACTGTACGTGATATTGCTGCGCAAGATAATTTGTTCAAGACAGAATTTAAACGTTATAACAAGTTTGAAAGTCATACATCTAACATTTCGCCTTTAGAAGTCCAATATTTCAACACAGTTTCCATACACAGATGACGACTTGCATGCTGTGTTAAAAGATTATTGACTCTGATACGTTCCTCTAAGTTAAATAAAGGGGTATAATTCATGATAAATCAACACACATGTGAACGTTACTTTATAGTTCACTAATCTAAAACTGCCAATATTGTTAGGTACATGACGGACATATGGTTAAACTCAATACAAGACAGTCTAACTAGATTATTAACATTCTTCGATGTCTTATTTCATGTCATAATTTTTAAAAGAGACATATATCTAAACCAAATACCCACCCACCCAAGAAATTGATAAGGATAATAGTAAAAAAGAACTGCAGGTTTGTCATCTATACTTATCTATTTTAATAGTATATAATTAAGGTGTTGCGACGTCAATCTCACAAATGGTCAGAGCACGTTTCCTGTCGGTAAGTTAGACGCTGCAATAACTCACATCCATATCTGATTATAATTGGGTCGTCCCATGTAATCTGTCGAAAAAAAAACATTTACAAATATGAGAGGGGAAGATAATCGTCAGAAAAAGTTGGTAAGTCAATCACTTAAAATTGGGAATTTTGGAGATTGAAATTCAATCTCTTTACCAGTATAAAACAAGAAAAGGGAAACTACATGTAACCGTTCTTGTTATAAATAATAACGACATTCTATACATTTGAAGGTATGTGATAAATGAATCACTACCAAAGTGCAGTAAAATCAATATAAATTTGCAGCAACGCTTTATTGATCCAATAACCCACAAACAAACATTGTTAGAATTATTCTGATCAATGCCGTTATAGCAAAATCAGACTTCATGTGGATAAGTGTAAACAATCGTAATCAGATGATGACGAGGCACTGTAATATAAATGTTAATAAATTGTTTTTATCAAACTATTAGATCAATATTCCTTACACAGATATTATTTTTAGATATCGCCGTAAATAAAAAATATTAATTAATTAATAATGAATATTTCACTATTTCATTCGTATTCCTCAGGGGCTTCTGGGTAATCAGACTAATTGAAATAATTGAACATTTAAGTCTAAGATAGAGTTTTAAAACAATTAGCAAATAATTGTAAACTCCACTTATTGTAATATACATCTCACCTTTTCAATAAACTGACATTTCGCAAAGATAAATAGACCTTGTTTTATTCTGGGATGATAAGCTGTTTTTTGTTATGATGATGTAACGGCCAAGGATTGGACCATTTTCACATACGTATGGTATAGATCGTCCCTCCGTCAAGGTTTTACGTGCGTTGATTATAAAACAAACATCGTTAGTTACGTCCTCAGGATTTGTAGAGTTGCCAACTCTAATAGTGGTCTTCCTGTAGCCACCTAATAGTGCATAGATTAGGAAGTCACCATTATCAGTGTGCAAAGGGGTGGCCTGCAAAAATAGGGTTAATCACCTGGTCCTAGTAATACACAACAATATGATGTTTTTACGTTGCGTATTAAATGGACATCACATACCACGCATATTGTATCATGTTATAGAGATATAGCCATCAGTTGGTGTTGGGAACATCAACACAACAACCATCTGTGGCTTTTACAAGGTCAAGTACATACATACATACATACATACATACATACATACATACATACATACATGCATACATGAATGGATGCATGCATGCATGCATGCATACATACATACATACATACATACATACATACATACATACATACATACATACATACATACATACATACATACATACACATTCATTCATACATTCAATCATTCAGTCATTATCAAATGATATACATATAACAATCTTCTGCAGTAAAATCTGGGTTTATTAATGCCATCTCTGCCACGTCATTATTTCAACGTCGTCATTGTCACAATTGTCATTACGTTTGTTACAGTAAATCAAGCCTTCTTTCTGCATATATACTTTAATTACATAATATGACGGACTTACATCCTCCTATGATTGTTTTTGTGTTACAAGAATCAAGCGTCGGATAATGAAGGAGTATTTTATTAACTTGTTGATGTCTTCCTAAATCGATGACAAGGGACGGCTCAATTGTCTTTCTGCCGGTGTCAGCACATGTAGAGATATTACCATCAACCAGAAATGGATACGTGTCTTCATTACCAACACTGTTAACACTCGTGACATTGGCATTGTAAGCCAAATTGTCTAAAGATAAAGAAAAGTCTTTGATTATTTTTTTCGCATTTAGAGTAAACACAAATAGCATAATGCCGTGTTTACAACTGATGTTTCAGCACGTGCTAAAAAGTACAAGTAGAAGGGTGCTAAAGATTGCATACAATGAGGATATTAATTGTTCAAAGGACATATACCTCTACCTCTCATTTTACAACATTTGTCACTATCATCAAGGAATAAGAAAAAGGAATAATTATAAAAGCCTTCTCAGGCCGAAAATAAATCTCCTGCAAGAACGTCGTTCTGATTCGTTAACACAAAGTGAAACAATTTGACAGTGCACCCAGCTGTAATGTTTTAATTGGTCATGTTACATTGAACCCCCATTTCGTAAAGAGGAATGTGTTTTTCACAACAATTATGGTTACACTTGCTTCTGTTGACATACCCGTTGGCACTAAAAGGGACTCATTTACAGGTCATGTAATGTAATTGTTTTCCATACAATATTCAAAGCTCTTTTACTTTCATGATGATATTTGTACATTTTAAAGTAAATATTCATATACACTCCAGACAAATTTTGAAATACAGTATTACTTATTGTAGTTTTAAGTATGCCAGCACATAATACGGTTAGTATTTATTCTGATAGGTATTATGACGTCATTCTAAAACTCCATGTAGACAGAATCCAAACAACCGCAGTGAGTGCTATGCGCATGATAACGAGACACTATAAGTTTAAAGTTCATTGAGGCTTTAATTGTCAAACGTTTAGGTCAATATTCCTTATAGATAATTTAGACATCCACCCAAGAATTAAATGAAAATGGATAAAAGAAAAAATACCTTTTGCTAAACTTCTCAATATTTAGTTAATTATTATTTCCAAACCGAATAACAAACAATTGCACACCTCCTTTATTTAATCATTTATCTCACCTTTTCCATAAACTAACATTTCACAAAGATAAATAGACCTTGCTCTGTTCTTGGTTGTGTTGTATTTGGTTATAATGATATAACGACCAAAGATAGGACCATTTCCACATGGGTATAATATAGATTTTCCTTGCGTCTCGTTTGAGGGTGAGTCGACGGTAAAACACACGTTGTTACTTCCGTCATCAGGATTATCAGAGTTGCCAACTGTGACTGTAGTGTTCCGGGATGAACCTGGTGTAAAATTACAAAGTGAATAGATTAGGAAGCGATCTATTGATGTGTCGAGGGGTTGGCCAGTACAAAGAGGTTTTACCGCTTTGTTTCAGTAATTCATTGCACTTATTATCTTATATTCTCACGGAGATAATGAATAGGTATATCCAATGGTGTAAATTCAACCGACAGAGTTTCTTTTCAAACAAAAAAGGGGGAACAAAGAATGACATACTTATCAAATTTTAAAATAAACCTAAATAGAAGTGGAGACATTATCAATAGACTAAGACTTATTTGTATACACATTAAACAGTATGATCACTGCAAGTGATCAGTGGTTACAGCGAAGCCACATACATCACATCATTCCAAAAATACCACGAATTCACCATAACAGAAAATGGCAAATAACATGCTGCCAAAAATGAGTCTGCAGGGCCGTAGCCTGACCAAATTGCCAGGGGGCAGAACTTTGTCATGGTGCAATCATGCATTTAAAATTTAGAAAGGTGCCAATTTACATAAATGTGCATGTCATTTACATAATATCTATTTTAGCATACGCAATTAAATATCATATGCAAGGCCAGAAAAAATAAAAAATGCTGGTCAACGGGTAACCTAACCCATCACATTGGGTAGGTAGGTCGATTTCATTTTTTCTCAATGCTTGACAAAGGATAAAACAAACCATATATAATGATAGCAAAATATCTCAGGTCGAGTTTACATGTAGATAGAACTTATTTAGTCATCTTGATACTATCTCATGCCATGTGTCTGCATAGCTACAGTTAGGAAATGTACACAATTTACGGTTAAACAAATGGTGTAGATCCTCTCACCCTCTCTTCTAAACAATATTAAGCCCGCCAAATGAAACGCAAGCATTATTTTAGCCACCTATTCTGTCACCTACACTACAGTGGAGATATAAAATCATATGGTACAATGATGCATATAAATATCAATGATAGTCAACTACAATAATACTCCGAACGAGATTACTTTACACACAGGATGTTGATTTCACATGCATATTAAGGAGATGTCCATAATTAGCTCTAACCTATACAGGGAAGTACCAAGCCAGACACCTTTCATCTTGTTTTGGGAAATGACACTTGTCACCTTAATTGCTACTGAAAGGAGACAACTCCAAAGGTGAACAAATTGAAAATAAGACAATGTAGGGGGCCATTTAGAGGCATAAAATGTCAAACCATAGACATAATTTAAAGTCTTACAATGCTTGAATATGGTAATAAAATAGTAGAATTGAAACAATTATGCTATGCATTACATATTATCTGGAAGTGTATTTTGTTGTGGCAAAGTTGAAAGATATTATGCGGATGCGCACTTGGTAAATGACTTCTCCTGAAGTTTAATATGGTTCCCCCCAAAAAAATAAAAAAAATAAAAAAAATAAAAAAAAAAAATAAAAAAAATAAAGAGCAAAGCATTTCAAGACTTTCAGACTTTTGATGGCTCAATGACTGCTCTGCCCACTCCAATGGTCGTAAACTTTTGTTTTTTTAGTGCACATTGGATATGCAGCAGTTATTTAATCTCAATTCATGCCTGTATGCATCATCAGAGCCAAGTAAACCACTGTATAAGATATTATATAATTTGGAATAGACTCAAATGTATATTGTTACATGTACTATTCAGAAAATATAAAGAAATATCCTTAATTTTGAAAAAAAATGCGAAGCCCGAATGAGGATATATTGCCCATCACCAGAAAAAAAAATATATGGGTAGGTTTAACAGCTTTTTCATTTTTTCTGGCCTAATGTCGTATCTTTCAAAGAAGTTGCCGAAAGGGTGTCACATTCAAAGTAAAAAGTGGATGGTGCTTTCTCACCAATAAGTAACACAACAAAATACTCATTTTCTTTACCCAACTCCCAAAACATTTATGGCCCTCCTTTATGTCGGAACCCAAGGTGAACTCAGTGAATTCTCCTTGTCATTATCATTATAATGGGTTTGGATTTTGATGTCGAAGGTACAGCTCTGTTTACAAATTCAAAGCCATTCTTTCCATAGCAAATTGTCGCTTCAAAATGAATTTCGGAATAACGCTATCTAGTGTCAGTGCAATGAGATAATTATATCAAACAACATTTTAACCAAAGACAACGTCGAACACAATTATTGAAAATGGATCTTCAAGTAGTGGATCTTACACTGCGTACCTAGTTTAATAGTTAGTTTTTCAGGGCCACCAAATATTCCAAAAAGATATCTGCCGTTTTATCAGTATGAAATGTTTTAATATAAGGAACAAGATGTAAATGAGATCGAGCGCATCTTCGGAGTCACTGCATGCAGCATAGCAGGCGACCTCACGTTGAACAACTTTTTCCGTCTTTTTTTTTGAGTTTCACTCGCTGACATTATAATGCGACTTGCTATCTTCAAATGAAGGAGACTTTCAAGACTACTGTTACTCGCGGAAAATGCGCAGTGCATGTGCACATTTCTTTTGTACTTTCCCGCACAAAGAAGTTTTAATTTGCCTCAAAAAGTTACAATTTTTAACTTTTTGCAATTTTTAAATTTTTATTCAAAGTTAATGAGCCAGCGTACAATAGAGATATAAGATACATATTAGCGAGGAGTCAGTGTACAGTTACTTTAGTGAACCATCAAATAAAATGGCGCATGCTAGGAATCGTCACGAAAATAACGATTTTAATAACATCGCCATGTATTCAAAAAGTAGCTTTTTTTCTCTCCTTTCTCCTAAATCTCGAGGGGGGGGGGCAGTTGCCCCCCCCCCCCCCTTGACCCCCGCAGGCTACGGTACTGTTCTGGATATATTCAAGCCTGAGTTCATGAACATCAAATGTAAAGCAAACTGATTAGTGGTTTTAGAATATAAACCAAAGATAATGAAATCCTTTGCCTCTACTATGAAAAATGGACCTACAGCAGAAAAATTACTATAAGCGGCACGACAAATAAAATTATCATCGCGTGTCTAATTATTCTAGATTCATCACTCCCAACCCTGCACGGCACATTTTTCGGTCCACATCCAAAAATCAGTACCCTTAATATGAATGTAATCATATTAAGGACTGACTTATTCACAGTATTGA
>NC_135557.1:4556215-4671215 GCF_964340395.1 Glandiceps talaboti | reverse complement strand
ACTTGACTGAAATTTTCTGTATTCTTTTTGCAGACGGTGTAGCTCTTGTTTCGGATTCAATTATAGGACTTCAGCGTCAACTAAATTCATTAAGTAATTACTGCGACCATTGGAAACTAGTTGTCAATTTATCAAAGACCAAAGTTGTTACATTCAAAGCAGGTGGGCCTCTCTCCAGGATGGAGAGGTGGACCTACAAGGGTCAACCAGTTGATGTTGTCTCCTATTATAAGTACTTGGGTCTATTAATTTCTTGTCGCTTGCAATGGTCTATGGCTACGAAAACGTTGGCTCAACAAGCTAGAAAAGTACTGTTTAGTTTAGTAAGGGCAACCAAAAAGACAGGAATGTTGTCATACGATACGTTTTTAAAACTGTTTGACACGATGATTTTGCCTATTTTGTCCTACGGGTCAGAAGTTTGGGGGTACGAGCAGTTTGATTCACTTGAAAGAGAATTCATCATCTGGCATGTCGCTCTTTTCTAGGTGTTTTTAGTAATGCTCCAAATGTCGCTGTGTTAGGAGATTGTGGCAGATATCCCATTTATTTGTATACTGCTAAACGTTGTGTAAAATACTGGGCCAAGTTGTTAAACATGCCCAAGAATAGATACCCCCGCAAATGTTACGACATGCTATATAATATTGAAGTCTCTGGTGTCAGGTCAAGGCCAACCTGGGTGAAGCATATACAGAATTTGCTCTCATTAGCCAATCTAAGCGAAGTTTGGGATTCTCAGCAAGTCCCAAATATAAATAGTTTTCTTAAAACTTTTGTAGACAAGTTCAAAGAGTACTTATTTATCACCTGGCAAAGTGACGTGTGTTCTATTGACAAATTATCTACTTATTGTAATTTCAAGGTGTCACTTGAACCTGAAAAATATTTGTTCTGTTTAAATATTCCTATTCATTTACAGTCGTTATCACGTTTTCGTTGTTCCTCACATTATCTTCGTGTAGAAACAGACAGAAAATTTAATATTGAAAGAAGTCAGCGTATATGTTTACTTTGTGATTCCGGCAATGTAGAAAATGAGTTTCATTTCCTCCTGGTTTGTTCCTTTTTCAATCATTACAGAGATAAGTATATTCCTCATTTCTATTTTAACCCTCCCACTGAACGTAAATTTATAGATTTAATGACTTCACCCGATACTGTTATTATTCAAAAGTTAGCTGTATATGTATTCCATGCTATGAAGCTACGTAAGGAAGTGCATGCCGTTGTCTGAGTGTTATGTATATTCTTTCATTTTCTCCTGCCATGTTTGTGGGGAAATTATTTGTACATTGTATTTTGGGCCGATGGCCTTTAACTACACTAATAAAAAGACCATATATATTTAAAAAATATACATACATACATACATACATACATACAGACAGACAGACAGACAGACAGACAGACAGACAGACAGACAGACAGACAGACAGACAGACAGTGTAGCTATTAAACTAGTCTACTTAATATTCTGAACTGTTGTATGCAAATCAAGAGTTTCCACACACACAGAGACACAGAGATCGACAGACAGACAGACAGACAGACAGACAGACAGACAGACAGACAGAGACACACACACGCACACAAAGCTCTAATGTAACTATTAAAAGAGTATAAATAGTTTCTATTATATTGTGTAGAAAACACCGACAGTGACTTTATTTCGTACATCTTAGGAAGCCTTCAGTAACTCCAAATCAAACTGAATATGTCGCGTAAAATGTGACCCTTTACTTATTCATTTTTCTTAAATGTACCTTCCCGGTCCCTAATTTCCTTTCTCTATAATATGACCCTACCCATGTTCAAATGTTTGAAAAGCACAAGTTCAAATACTGTCATAAATGCAAAGGCACTCGTATTCAAGTATCAATGACATGTAATTGGCCCTATCTGAACTCTGCCATCACATTGATAGTTTTGATGACATTGGCTATGTATCAATAATATTATCACCGTCAATCTGTCCATTGTTTTTAGATGTAATTGTTAGTGCTGAAGGCTAGACACTGTCCAAACTTAGTTAGGTGCTCTGCGGTCAACGTCTTCACTACATTATCCTCAATTTTGTACCACACTGTTCCCCCTTTACTCTCCCCTTGTGAGACACACCTCTAACCACCAACGACTGTTTCATAGCATTGTTGTCAGCCGCCATCATAATTCTTAGTATAACCGAACAGTTCGCATTATGAAGCCATGTTTACATTTCTGGCTCCGCTGTCTGCGAAAGCTGCGCAGAGCTTAAGGGTTAGGTTGATTATTTGTTGTCGCCTGTCGTCTGTAAATCAATTTTTTCTACTTTCATCTTCTCCTCTAAAACTTCATGGTCAATTGAACTGAAATTAGGTGTGGAGGTGTCATTTGATAAACAGATTTAAGTTTGTTCAAGACAAGTTGATTAGGTCATTGTTATTCAAATTAGGTCTACAAATAAAATTTTTGGTAAAAACGCTTTAAAATCTACTCCAAAACCTCTGGACCAATTGAGTTGAAAAAAATTGTCTAGGTGTCGTGGGATGAGCAGATATAAGTTTCTTTAAGACGAGTTGATTGGGTTATTAATATGCAAATTAGGGGTAAAAATATAATTTTGTAAAATATGACTATAATATAAAAGTACAACATTTTACCAAATTTCTGTGTGAAATGTGTTCAATACTGTGTGTGAGTCATCATATGAAATCACTAATCCCTTTATTACTTTGCTAAAAAAAGACTGCCTAGTGCAGAGCTGAACAACAGAACCACTTCTACACGTGTTACAAAAACACACGAAAAAAAAACCACAGCGGGGCTATTCTAACCGATAAATAGGTCGCTTTTTAGGCTATATTTTGAGGAATAGTGAATTGCTACCAGATTTAAGTTATTTTTTGGTTCATGACATGGAATATTCCATTCGTGGTCTATTAGTGCAATGTTTAGTAGACTGCAAGCAAATGTCATTCAGTATGCAAAAAACACTTTGAACCCAGTAGTGTCATGGATAGTTTTACCATGGTTGTAGATCTGCCCAGGCATTTTACACATGACCCGCTGCCAAAATAGTCTGTCATATGGGTTCGAAAGCGGTTACTTTTGACAATAAATTGAAAGATCAGACAGTTTTGCAGACACACTTCTTTGCCCCTCTGTCGACACTAATGACATGATAAATAATAATACATTGCGATGTGTTCCCAACCCTAGACTAGTCGAATGAATTCTTTACATCGGCTCGTTGGATCTGAGAATGGTAGAGATACTCGAAGGAGACCAGCCTCTTTTCTGCCGCCCCTCCCCTTCTATATAAGTGGTGGCCATGTAGAATATATCCAAAGATGTAACAAGTCATCCTCAGATTGAACATTAATGGTATTGGAGAACATTGTATCCTTCAGGCCCCATTCAATTACATGTCCTGGAACAATAGATATTCTCATTGCAACTGAGGTCACAGCTATACTTATAAAACAAGCTAGGGTTGAACCTAGGATTTGCCATGAACCATTATGGTTGAGTTCAGTGATAAATGAATGAGCCAGTATGATATACATAACCTTGTTCAATAGTAAATTCAATTTCAACAGCTCCCTGTGTATTATGACAACTTAACAATGTTAACTATTTGTGAAAAGGATTTGAATACCTTCATTTTTTCTTGGTAGAGAAGTTGACAATATATTGAATCATATTAACCCTTGAACAATAGTTTGCATTATTTGAGTGGGGTGAAGTATTAATAAAATAAGATAAAGACATATGAGAAGAAATGTCATATATATATATATATATATATATATATATATATATATATATATATATATATATATATATATATATATATATATATATATATATATATATATATATATTCGGCATATATAACAGGCATTAGCAAATAAAAGGCGGAAGGTTCAGTGTTAATGCAGGAGGAAACCGGATACCGGCGATAACATACCTTCAGTGAGACACTTCTTACTTACAGCGTGGTAAATTTAATGAAACCCTGAATGGGCTCGAACCCAGACTGCAGTGGTAAGAGACAAATTAGTTAACCACTCGGCCACCCACAATCCAACCAAAATAAAGCAGGAGCAATAATTAAATTTGAAAGAGGGTGGGGGTTGTTCATCATCATAATTAGTTCGACCGATTTAAGGAAACTAATTATGCAAATCTAGCATACGGTGCTTATTATTGAAATACAATAAGTACAATTATTATCTCAAAGTACGTCTCGAGAACTTTAAAAGATTTTGTCTCCCTTCACACTGTCAGTACACCATGTACTGGAAGTCACTATACTGCCGTCAGTAGTACGGCTGACGTGTCACTGCAAAATACATACATTATCGAACATCCGTATCAAGCAAACTAAATGAAAACAAAGGTCAAACAATGGTCGCCATGTTACCATTCGGTACTAACATGGTTACTCTGTCACTTAGTACTTGTTTTGCTAGTAACGATATACTACCCTTTGTCAAATGTCACGGTATAATGAACCGTCGAGTAACCATATCATCTAAATATAAGGTTCATGTTGATAAAAATACTGGTATTTAGAACCCATTTCATGAATCTTTGTGTGTTTAAATTCATGTCACCGATACTTTTATTTACCAGCAATGTGTTACTCGATGCGTTGTTCAAACTGTTCAAAATATGTTACTTTTTTTTCTGCAGTGAGACACCTTTCATATGAACTCCAGTGAACAGGACAGTTTTTTGTTAATACAATTGAAGTGGTTGTGAAGTCAAACTCGTCTGTAACCATCACAATGAAAGTGTGCACCAAGTATTAAAGCAATCCAGTAGTACACTTGTTGCAATGCCTAGAACTCTATGTTTAACTTCCGTAAGTATGGATAGATGGGTGGGTGGGTGGGTGGGTGTGTGGGTGGGTGGATGGATGGATGAGTAGAAGGATGGGTGGATTGATGGATGTACATAGGCAGGTAGGCACTTAGGTAGGTAGGGAGAGAAGGAGGGGGAAATTGGGTGTGTGTGTGTATGTATGTATGTATGTATGTATGTATGTATGTATGTATGTATGTATGTTCTACTGAGATTGACTGAACTTGTTATTACGTGTAATTATTTTACCTTTAAAGGCAGGTATTTTGTGCAGAAACACGGCGTTGCTATGAGCAGTTCCCTTAGTCCTAGTTACGCTTGTTTATTTATGTCTTATCAGGAATACCTTATTTTCAGTTCGTATCAAGGGATCTTAACTGATTTATATATACATTTTATTGTTGATGGTGTTGGTGTAGCTTCATTGAAACTTGAGGAACTGGTGTAAGTTATTGATTACATATGGTAACTTTAACCCTGCTTTTCTGTATGCTTATGATATTTCTGAACTAATGATAAATTTCATTGACATCTCCCTTAGGATTGATGGTGATGATATAGCTACATCTGTTTCTACTGATTCACATTCATATTTGCAGTGTGGTTCATCACATCCTAATAAGTGTAAGGATTCCATTCCTTATTCACAATTACTTCGTTTAAGTCTTATTTGTAGTAGTGATTTGGATTTCAGACAAAGGTCTGCTGAATGTTGCACTTACTTCCACCAACGTGGTTATCCAGTTTCGGTTACTAATGCGGCTTTACTTAAAGTGTCATCTTTGTCTAGGGAAGCTTGTATCAATTCACATGATCAGAAGAGTAATACCAATCGTCCCATATTGGCTCTAACATACCATCCCTTTTCCACCATAGTTAAGAACATAATATACAAGCATTTTGATATCTTAGGTTCTAATATTTATTATTTCCCGAAGAACCTTTAACAGCTTGGCGTCGTGATACCAGAGTCTGAGAGATATGGTGGTTCATACAGAACAACATGGATTAAACTGTAACTTAGGTATGAATTGGATTTCTAGGAACTTTAATATATATAGATATATCAAGGTGCTTTCTCCTTATGCATTAAATTCATGATCAACGGAACCTCAAACCCTGACCAAGTGTGAGATTATCAAGTGTGTGCCAACTTACGATTCTGTGTACCTCGAGCTGCCAAGTTGTGTGTTTCCCCCATCACGAGTTATACCCTTAGAGCGTACTTTTACACTGGAATCAAAATTTACGGAGGGGGGGGGGGATTGGGGCCGGGGCATGACAAAAAATTAAGGGTTCAAAAGGGGGGGGGCATAGAAATAATGATGGTCTGAACCAAATTAAACCTCAGGAGCAGTCGTTTACCGAATAAATTAAAAAATGCTCATGGCTTCGCCGCAATACCTTCTAAAACCTATATATCCAATGATGAGTTGACAGCCATGCGAATGTATTTGTGAATGTCTTCCTCTGTCTGTCTGTCTGTCTGTCTGTGTGTCTTTCTCTCGCTCTCCCTCTAGTCTGTCTCTGTATCTGTCTCTGTCTGTCTGTCTCTCTGTCTGTCTGTGTCTATCTTTCTGTCTGTCTGTCTCTGCCTCTGTCTCTGTCTCTGTCTCTCTCTCTCTCTCTCTCTCTCTCTCTCTCTCTCTCTCTCTCTCTCTCTCTCTCTCTCTCTCTCTCTCTCTCTCTCTCTCTCTCTCTCTGGAGACTTTTATGAACAATCAAAGCTCAGAAGCAGTCGGTTTACCTTGTACTTTGCATAATTACACACTTCATTTACCTACCATACATTTAATTATGATGCTGTTAATAGCCAATTGCAAGCAAACGTGTGTGTCTGCCAAAATATCTCTGAATAAGTAATTATATAATAAGTTAAGGAAGCATGATACCTAACATTAAAAGTAAGAAATTCCAAAGCAGTATATTGAAATCTATAGATATCCCAACTTTTCATAGACCATTTCTGTTTGGGCATGTTTTAATATATTAGTAGAGTCATGTGTCAGTAATTGGAATTTAGTGGATGAAAAATTAGTAGAGTCATCTGTCAGTAATTGGGATGTAATGGATGTAAACTGTGTAGGTGTTCCAAGGAAGCATAATACACGACTTTGATTTCCCTAAAACTGTGAATAAAATTGTCCAACAATTGTTTATATAGTATGAATGTGTTGCATCATGCACTTTATTACATGTTATACAGTGAACTATTCAAACTCTCACTAACTCTGTTATACAGTGAACTATTCAAACTCTCACTAACTGCTATACAGTGAATCATTCAGTGTCTCACTAATTCACGTCAAATATGCTTCTTATCGGACCTTTACCATGATGTTTGCTTGGTTATCACACGAAATCATTGTGGCAACTTAGCAAAAATACACATTAACGTAAAACGGTGTGTATTGCGCGAGCGTATGCGCAGATGCGTTTTTGTACGTATCATCTTTTCTTAAAGTGTAGAAAATGAAACCCTGCTGAAAACATGTGCAGTCGGGGGGGGGGGGGCGTCTATGGAAATTCCTGGGTTCATTTCGGGGGGGGGGGGTGACTTTTTTGAGAGCGCGAAGGGTGGACTACGAAATTCTTTTTGACCAATCATCCCTTAGGAACATAATCTTTAGTGAACAAAGATGAATTTTTCAATTTTCATCTTAGCACACTTTGAAACACACCATCTTTCTACTTTCTCTACAAATATTGTCTTCTCAACAATATTGTAGTCAGTGTTTACAGATTCAAACACACACACTTTTAATGGTGCATTGTAAAAGTAAAGGTAGAATAAAGGTAGATTTATGTTATCAGGTGTGAATCAATACATGAACATACATATTGTGACTTTTAAAGTGGCCATATGGATGAGGATTGGATAATTATTTTGTATTATTAATTTATAAAACAATGTTATCATGGCTTCCTATTTGAAAAATCTATGTGAAAAAATGTGTTTAAAAAAAGTTTGTATGTACAATAACAAACATTTTTACACATTTAGCAGTCTATTGCAATTTATTGAGTTACAAACAAGGACTTGACATATGTTGTTTCACATTGATTTTTCAAGTAGGAAGCCATGGTAAAGTCGTTTTATGATTAACAATACAAAAATAAACACCCAATCCTCATCCATATGCCACTTTTAAGTATACTATAATGAAGCCAAACTGTAAAAATATTGTCTTCATCTAAAGATTTTGAGTATTAAAATATATGCATTCAAATATATAAGATATAAGCCGAAGTTCCTGCACAAACTCCTAGCATATTGACAATCGTAGCCAAAATTGCGTCTACGACCTTTCAGGTCTGCATTATGTCAAAGGTAAGGTACAAAAACTATCAAGATTTAAACATCAGTAATTTGAATTTGTACAGTTTTACTAAAAAGTAAACACAACAGGCAATATTACAAGATATATGACATTGTGTTATATTTGGATTTTGTCTTCCATTTCACTGACTTATGAGGTTTCTATATGAAAAAATAAATAACATTATTGATACTGGTACCTAGGCAGTCATTTAGTTCATTCTCGCACGTCAGAACTGTTATTTTTTCCTTGTCTGCAAGGCAGTTCTTTTCTCTGTCTTTTCTGTCCTGTCAGTCTCTCTACAACTTCTTTTCTCTTCTCTTATTGAATTCCTTGTTACAGGTCTCTTTCCTTCATTTCAGCAAGGTTGACAAGTCCGTAGAACAAGTTTGTAAGAAGATGAATACTTATCATCCTGATGGGTGTATATCTGAACTATTGTATGATTTTATCAGAAGTACTAATACATTCGTCCTATTAATCAAAGTGGCATTGACATCGCTAGCAATTTTTTCAAGTTATCCAATTTGAACTTTAGTATGTAACGTTTTGAAACACTTGCGTGATTGTCATCAGTCTGCTAGAGGAATTTTCATTTTTATAAATCATTACTTCTATGAAAGATTTTTCTTCAGTGTGAACTTGTCAAAATAATCCACCAGATAACATGTAAACATTTCTAGAACTCAGTATTCCTTTGGGATTTACTGTATAAAAGTAATGATGTAAACATTGGTAACATGCCATGCAAGTCTTGGTTGACTTTGCAGTACAGTATACATTATACATCTTCTGTGATTTGTATTAAAGTGTTGTTACTAATGTTAGCAATAGGCAATAGAAAGACGTTGTTGCAGAGTGTCGACCCCGACAAATTTACGCCATGAGGAACGTTTGATGTTTGTTCGAACCTTACAATCTTGCTGTGTTGAACTTAGGGGTCGGTCGGAAATTTAAAAAAGAAATATTTCTGATGTCGGAGCTGCAAATTATAATCGGTCGGGAGATGAGAAACAGAAAAATGAATAGGGCCGCCCCAATGATGTGGTATTTCAGAATGGTATGGCATGCAAAGTTAATACCATGAGGTTTTTTCCTTGTGTTTGTTTTCTAAATTCAGACCCAACTGTGATCAGTAAAGGGTGGATTTGTATTTATCCACTCAACATATTGAAATAGACCCAATAAGCACAATTTTAGTCCTTGAATTTCAAAAATAAAATCCAAGGGTGGAAGTGGGGACCCCTCCTGTACGCCCCCCCCCCCCACTTGGACGCTTTATCTACATCGATGTAGGAAATTTAAACTATGGAAAATGTGTTGTTAATAGTTAATAGATAGAACAATCAACCCTCCCATGGATACTTATTCAATAGCATGGATAACTTGGAAAGCGATAAACTTTGGTTTTGCGGGGGGGGGGGGGCAGAGGTTTTCCAGCCTTACCTCAGAGGAGGGTCATACATCTTCGGACCACATATTGGGGAGGTCATCACTTTTTCCCCACTCGCTCACGCAATCCCCATGCCCCTCCCCCACAGGTAATTTCCGTCCAGTCCCTTAGTTCAACATTTACTGCTCCTGATATTTAATTTGGTTCAAATCATGAGCAAAATATTTCGTGCCCAACCCACCCTCTCCTTTCAGACCATCAGAATTTTCAAGACCCCCTTTCGCACCTATATTTTGTCGTGACCCCCATATTCTGCTCAGCCGCCCTAATGGGTAAACGGAAGGTAATTTCGTTCAATCAAATTTCAAAAAGTCCCTGGGAATATTTTACTACCATTACTTTAAATTTTATGTTGTTTTTATTATGGCTTTCGACAGTATAACCATTATGTATTCTTTGCCCAAGTTTCCAAACGAATTATTCTGTACACAAACGTTGTGGTGACTTTGAATGCAAGTGAAGTAGTTTTCGAATCCTTGAAAGCTAAGAATTATGATTTATAGTGACTATGATTATGAGGGACACTTTAGTATGCATACCTCCTGCTCTAACACCAACGATTCTTTGAATATGCTTTTGGATGATACGTCTACCCGACATGTCGACAGCCTCTAATATTTCTCAACCGGAAAAATAAACGACACATGATGAGCCACCAAGGAATAACCAGAGAAAACCCTATTAAGGAAAGGCTCTGGAAACCGGTACCCGAATGCAATGCCAAAAGTAAATATGCTACTGAAAGTTGGGCAACTTTCTTTACAGTCTTGTACAAAACGCAAAATATGAATTGGAGGGTTGACACAGAAATCAGCTATTGAACATATGGAAATGTCTATACGTCAGAAGGGCGTATTTTTCGCTTGCTGCATGGAGAACAGGGAGTTCTAGCCCCAGGTTCAAGCTTACAGTTTGGCCGCCAACATAAAAAAAAACAATGTACATGGCGCCCTCAACGTCAACATCAAATTTGCCGGGTCAATGGGCATATCTCTGGGCTAGGACTGGGGCCTATTCAGTGGTATCTTGACCATTATGTACGTCATATGTATAAGTCAATGATCTCATTCAAACACCTAATTCTGACAACATAAATACTATGGTATGGTATGGTAATGAATTTTCTCTTGGGAGTTGTTGCTAGACAACTTAATATGAAGAAAACTTGCAAAATTCTGGTTATAAAAATGCAAAACAAGATGAGCCCGGTGCTTACTTTATATGTCTTTGATTACAGTGATTAGCGTGTATGTTGTATATATATGTATATATATATATATATATATTTATATATATATATATATATGAACAGGTAGTACAAAGTCGGCCTTACTTCCAATCCCAAGGTAAATTACTTAGCAACGTTTCAATGCGTCTAGCACACCTTCTTCAAGCTATTACCAACACATATAAAAGCTTGCAAATAAAGTGTGTATGTCCGAACAAAAGGGAGACACAGTCATGTGGGGTATGTAAAATAAATTAAAAGGTAAATAAAGAACATAGTTAGTTTTGTATGCCAAATGGTTCATTATCATTAAATCCATGGGGATGTAAGGTTCCAACTCTATTAATCCATAGACTTTCTAATTGTTTAGTAGTGTTCGTATCAAAACCTCGAATAAGGCATAGTATTGTAGCTGTAAGAGCATTGTCTTGTTAGAGAATGACTATGTCCCGGTGTCCATATGGAGACCTGTCTGTTTTGTTTGTCCTGATATTGGTACGATGACCATTAAGGCGTTTGTGGAATGGTTGTGTAGTTTTCCCGATATACTGTATATTGCATGTCCGGCATGTGAGGGCGTAAATTACAGAACTCGATTTGCAGTTTACATCATCTTTGATGGGGAATGTTTTACCAGTGGATGTGGCTTTGAACTTTTTGGTATTTTGTAATGTAAAGCAACAATTACATCTTGCAGTTTTACAATATATATATAATATGTATATGTGTATGTGTTTGTGTGTGAACTACCTGTCATGGTGAACTATCTCCCCTTGTTGTGAACTGTCTCCCCTTGTGATGATCTCCTGTCACAGTGAACTATCTCCCCTTTGAGACTTTGCTGAACGAGGTATATCACAATGGTAAATACTCCTGTGTTCTCTACTATTCAATATTGATAGACAGTGATCACATATCAGACATGTCCACTCATTTCAATTGTCATGTGCATGTGACTTATGTTGAGCATTGTAACCACCAAGTGTATGCATTGGTATCACTGAATGGGCCAAGTTAGCACAGCTAGTCTGAGTTAACAATCACATGGGCCAAGTTAGCGATGTTGGCAATGTATTGCATACATATAATGGATAAATTTGCTTCAGTCACCAGTCATAACAATGTTATAATTACTTGTACTTTGCATGTCTGATGTTTTATCCTTCACTTTCCATGTACTGTGAAAATCCAATCATCCACTGACCCAAGTCATTAACCTACATGTACGGTGAAAATCCAAGCATCCACTGACCCAAGTCATTGACCTACATGTAGAGCAATCATCATAGTTCAGTTTCTTCTATTTTCTATTTCACGAAAAAAATAAATGTCTTGCTGAGAAAAGTTTAAGAGTGGTAATGGCTCAAGCCCCTCCCAACACACTGACATCCTAACAATGTACATTGTATGTTTGCATGCTGTTGAATGTCAAATTATTGTAAATCCACCCCACCCCCCACCCCTCCACACCCCTTTGTGACAATCTTAGTCAGTTAGAGGTTGAGAAAAAAAGATCTTCATAAACACACACACACACTTTGTCATTCATACCTCTGTTAGGTTGTGCTAAAAAGACAGGGAAACTGTGATTTTCTTTGTACATGTTCTAATTTTATTATTGTAAGATATGTACAAAGCATACAACACTGTTGTATAGTTAACAAACACCCAAAACACTGCTATCAAAAGTCAATGACATTCAAAGAATTGTATACTCTGGTCTTTGTTTAAAATTTCAACAGTTTAATAGAATTCCTTTTCACACCCTGAATTCTTCTGTAATAATGACAGGTTGCCAGAATACTGCTTTCATGAAGCTGTTGCTATAGTAACAGGCTGCTATAGTAACAGGAAAATTTAATCATCGCTGAAAGAAAAAAAGAGAGATCATTTTGTAATAAAAGTAAACTTATTTTTGGATATACTAATTACTTTTGATGGTAGGAAAGCAAGGGTCAAACAGTACATGTAGTTGGTACAATGTAAACTCTAGATATAAAATTTTAAATTTTAGACTATGAACTGTCCTAGGTTCTCTCAAGTCAATGATAAATATTCATGAGTACTACTATTATGGAAATCACAATAAAACAATAATTTTTTGTAGGTTTTGATTAAAGGTATAATTCACACAAGTAATTCTACATCCTCAAAATATTTTCATAAACCACAGTACCTGTCTGATTCGCACATGTACCTTGGGTCCTACACTATGATATCATAGACTCCACATACATGTACATCTCAAAGTCCCATACTATGAAATTCTAGTTGCCACACACACCTAAGGATTACATTCTATGAAATCTGAGTCTCCACATAAACCTGTGTCCCATACAATAAAATCTGAGTCTCCACATAAACCTGTGTCCCATACAATAAAATCTGAGTCTCCACATAAACCTGTGTCCCATACAATAAAATCTGAGTCTCCACATAAACCTGTGTCCCATACAATAAAATCTGAGTCTCCACATAAACCTGTGTCCCATACAATAAAATCTGAGTCTCCACATAAACCTGTGTCCCATACAATAAAATCTGAGTCTCCACATAAACCTGTGTCCCATACAATAAAATCTGAGTCTCCACATAAACCTGTGTCCCATACAATAAAATCTGAGTCTCCACATAAACCTGTGTCCCATACAATAAAATCTGAGTCTCCACATAAACCTGTGTCCCATACAATAAAATCTCCACATAAACCTCAGGGTCCCAAAACTTTGACATTCTAGTCCATGACTACTAAGGGATGTGTGAATAAAACTTTGTTACTGAGCACATGATTTGCAGAAAACTTTCTCCCAAAGTGACATTTTGACCAAACAAGCTTAATTCAAAATAAGGGCAGATCTTTAAGTGTAAAACCTTACATTGTGACTACAACAAACCAAATTTGTCAACATATAAAAATTACTATTAAATTTACAACATGACTGTGCCCAGACTTGCATATCAGACATGTCCTAAATTTAAAGGCCCATAATTCAATGCAAGGTTCTCACATTAGTGTTATCTGATATATGGAGCTGTAAGGGTTACAATGTACATTGATTCAATCCAAGATTCTCACATTAGTGTTATCTGATATATAGAGCTGTAAGGGTTACAATGTACACTGATTCAATCTAAGATTCTCACATTAGTGTTATCTAATACATGTATGTGGAGCTGTAACTTAAGGATTACAATGGATCTCTGTTCTTCTGGACCAAGTAGTTTTTTCTATAAATATGTCAGAAAAGATTAAATCTTATGACTGAAAGGTGAAAGGTAGGTACAACTCGCCCCATTGCTAACTTACTCTGCCCATCACCAACTCTGCCCATCACCAACTCGGCCCATTGCTAACGAGTTGTCCCATCGCCAACTTGGCCCATTACTAACTCAGCCCATCGCCAACTTGGCCAATCGCCAACTCTGCCCATCACCAACTCAGCCTATTGCCAACTCGGTCCATTGCTAACTCGGCCCATGTGATTGTTAACGCAGCCTACCCATACCAACTTGGTCCATTCACTGACATGAAACCAACTCGACCCACTGTACAATAGTAGAGCTCGTTGGTTGGGGTACAGTTTCTACTTTGTCATCATATATCATGTATTCTTAATACACAGATATAGAAGACATAACAGACAACATATAGAGGATGATTATTCTGCTATTATTAACGATAATGCCAGTGTCATTTAAAGACGATACACCCTACATGTACATAAAGCGCATTGCATGCAAATGAGAAAATTCAAACTGCTGGCTGAGACATGGACTCTGAGCTCCCATTTTTTGTAAGTTTTGCATAGAATACTGGTCTCGACTGATATATTCTATACAAGAATTGGTGGGCCGAGTTGGCAGGGGGTGGGCCGAGCTGGCAGGGGCAGGCCAAGTTGGTGGGCAGCGTTGGGCGTTAACCGAAATGTGATACTGAATGAAACTAAGTTGTTAGGGGGAACACCACTCCTGGAAATGAAATCCTTTTCATAAACTATGGGTTCTGGAGAGTCATTTCATGATTTTACATCACATAATTACTTCAACACAGAGAAACATAAAGTTGATCATTTGCCTTTAATGGGTATCTTTGTTGTAGGCCAATGTTTTATGGGAATCAGCTGAAATAATATATTCACGGTTGAACAATGAATATTCATGACTCCCAAGTGCCTATTCTATTCATGGCAAAACATCTCTCATCAAAACATAGTTTATGAAAATGTCTTGATTTCCTTTAGTACTGTTCCCCTTGAATTAACACAGTAATAATCTGTGTTACAGGTACTTACTGTTTATATTCTTCCAGCATCTTTTAATTTTTGAACCAAATCTTCAACACTTTCTACCTTTTGTCCTCCTTCTCTTTTAGGTGGATCTTCAACTTTTAGAGTTTCTATACGTGACGAGATATCAACGCCATAGTCTGATGGCTTCTTCTTGGCCATTGGCTTCTTTTTGGCTTTCTGTGAAAACAGACAAAGTGAAATATAACTGCTGACATCAGATCGTTGATGAACAGAATGTGTTACAAACTGGGAAAGTAAACAAATAAATTGGATTTATAACACATGGCACCAATGTGGATGATAGGTCCATTTTAAAACAAACAAAATTGGAGCTAGTGTCCACCTCTAAAAATATTCATGAAGTTTATGTTAACACATCTGTGAATATCTCAGGCTGAGATAAAGATGCAAGTTCTCCGAGTCTGTTTGGCAACTCAGATTAACGTTTGTTACCACTCGTAAGCAGTGCTATAACATAATGCATGTACCAGGGTACATTTTTGAATGTACTTGTAATCATGTGTGGACTGTATGTGGAATGTATGTGGAGGGGGTAAACCACACAAATGGTAAAATAGCCGAGATGGTGAACAATGTGAATGCCAACCAATCATCACTGAACTTTGAGTTCAAGTACTAAATTCTCTCATTTTAAGGCAAAGCATTACAAAAATAGATATTATCATATACATGTAGGTCAATACCAGGGGATGGGTAACATTAGTGAGGGCAAAAACTGGTACATGTATGTAACATTTCTCCTGGTTTTGGTTGTACAAAAGAGTCTACATGTATTTCGCTTCTCCAAGCAGTCAAGAGTCACCCATCATTAATAAATCAAACAGACCAAAAAATCCAAGAAATATCAAGTGTTGATGGAAAAGTACCAGAAACTGCAGAGAGTGAGCTGACAGTGACAGTGAAAGTTACCAAACTGCAATAAATAATCCATTACGAGATATTTACAAATGTACTGTTCTGACCAAAACTGTTCAGCAGTGTGGTAGAGCTAATGTAAAGGTTATAGCAGTTCACCTTTTTATCAATGAACTTTTGAGCTGCCTTGGTCAACTGTCCTCATCTGAATGACAAATTCCAAAGTTACAGTTGACCACTAGGTGGCAGTATGATCTGTCTCATTTGACAATCCTTGCCAGAATAACAAATTTCATAGTTTCACTTGATTTCTAGGTGATGGTATGAGCTGTCTCAATTGACAATTCTCATCAGAATGACAATTCCATAGTTAATGATGACCACTAGGTGGCAGTATGATCTGTCTTCGTCGACTGTCCTCATCAGAATGACAAATTCTGTAGTTACTGGTAGTATGATCAGAGGAATAAATAAACAATACCAGGAGCTCCTCAGTTGGTCTTAACACTTCTTAGGCACAGTTTTAATTGGCATAAAGGTCATAACATTATTTACTTACCCATGATGCCTCATCTCAGTGTAAAACAAAGCTCAAAGCAAGATTTGACAATTTATAGCTGTTTTCAGAGAAATTGAAGAAAATCGGTATCCATGGTTTTCTAGGCGTAACAATTGTTGCATACATGTACCTAGGTTCATTTAATCTAAGATCTGCTGTTAATTACTTACCATGATATTTGGTAATGTTGTACACCTAGGTTCATTTAATCTAAGATCTGCTGTTAATTACTTACCATGATATTTGGTAATGTTGTACACCTAGGTTCATTTAATCTAAGATCTACTGTTAATTAATTACTTACCATGATATTTGGTAATGTTGCATATCTAGGTTCATTTAATCTAAGATCTACTGTTAATTACTTACCATGATATTTGGTAATGTTGTATACCTAGGTTCATTTAATCTAAGATCTGCTGTTAATTACTTACCATGATATTTGGTAATGTTGTACACCTAGGTTCATTTAATCTAAGATCTACTGTTAATTACTTACCATGATATTTGGTAATGTTGCATATCTAGGTTCATTTAATCTAAGATCTACTGTTAATTACTTACCATGATATTTGGTAATGTTGTATACCTAGGTTCATTTAATCTAAGATCTGCTGTTAATTACTTACCATGATATTTGGTAATGTTGTATACCTAGGTTCATTTAATCTAAGATCTACTGTTAATTACTTACCATGATATTTGGTAATGTTGCATATCTAGGTTCATTTAATCTAAGATCTACTGTTAATTACTTACCATGATATTTGGTAATGTTGTACACCTAGGTTCATTTAATCTAAGATCTACTGTTAATTAATTACTTACCATGATATTTGGTAATGTTGCATATCTAGGTTCATTTAATCTAAGATCTACTGTTAATTACTTACCATGATATTTGGTAATGTTGTACACCTAGGTTCATTTAATCTAAGATCTACTGTTAATTACTTACCATGATATTTGGTAATGTTGCATATCTAGGTTCATTTAATCTAAGATCTGCTGTTAATTACTTACCATGATATTACGTAATGTTGTACACCTAGGTTCATTTAATCTAAGATCTACTGTTAATTACTTACCATGATATTTGGTAATGTTGTACACCTAGGTTCATTTAATCTAAGATCTACTGTTAATTACTTACCATGATATTTGGTAATGTTGCATATCTAGGTTCATTTAATCTAAGATCTGCTGTTAATTACTTACCATGATATTACGTAATGTTGTACACCTAGGTTCATTTAATCTAAGATCTACTGTTAATTACTTACCATGATATTTGGTAATGTTGTACACCTAGGTTCATTTAATCTAAGATCTACTGTTAATTACTTACCATGATATTTGGTAATGTTGTATACCTAGGTTCATTTAATCTAAGATCTGCTGTTAATTACTTACCATGATATTTGGTAATGTTGTATACCTAGGTTCATTTAATCTAAGATCTACTGTTAATTACTTACCATGATATTTGGTAATGTTGCATATCTAGGTTCATTTAATCTAAGATCTACTGTTAATTACTTACCATGATATTTGGTAATGTTGTACACCTAGGTTCATTTAATCTAAGATCTACTGTTAATTAATTACTTACCATGATATTTGGTAATGTTGCATATCTAGGTTCATTTAATCTAAGATCTACTGTTAATTACTTACCATGATATTTGGTAATGTTGTACACCTAGGTTCATTTAATCTAAGATCTACTGTTAATTACTTACCATGATATTTGGTAATGTTGCATATCTAGGTTCATTTAATCTAAGATCTGCTGTTAATTACTTACCATGATATTACGTAATGTTGTACACCTAGGTTCATTTAATCTAAGATCTACTGTTAATTACTTACCATGATATTTGGTAATGTTGTACACCTAGGTTCATTTAATCTAAGATCTACTGTTAATTACTTACCATGATATTTGGTAATGTTGTACACCTAGGTTCATTTAATCTAAGATCTACTGTTAATTACTTACCATGATATTTGGTAATGTTGCATATCTAGGTTCATTTAATCTAAGATCTACTGTTAATTACTTACCATGATATTTGGTAATGTTGCATATCTAGGTTCATTTAATCTAAGATCTACTGTTAATTACTTACCATGATATTTGGTAATGTTGAATATCTAGGTTCATTTAATCTAAGATCTACTGTTAATTACTTACCATGATATTTGGTAATGTTGCATATCTAGGTTCATTTAATCTAAGATCTACTGTTAATTACTTACCATGATATTTGGTAATGTTGCATATCTAGGTTCATTTAATCTAAGATCTACTGTTAATTACTTACCATGATATTTGGTAATGTTGCATATCTAGGTTCATTTAATCTAAGATCTGCTGTTAATTACTTACCATGATATTTGGTAATGTTGCATATCTAGGTTCATTTAATCTAAGATCTACTGTTAATTACTTACCATGATATTTGGTAATGTTGCATATCTAGGTTCATTTAATCTAAGATCTGCTGTTAATTACTTACCATGATATTTGGTAATGTTGCATATCTAGGTTCATTTAATCTAAGATCTGCTGTTAATTACTTACCATGATATTTGGTAATGTTGCATATCTAGGTTCATTTAATCTAAGATCTGCTGTTAATTACTTACCATGATATTTGGTAATGTTGCATATCTAGGTTCATTTAATCTAAGATCTGCTGTTAATTACTTACCATGATATTTGGTAATGTTGCATATCTAGGTTCATTTAATCTAAGATCTGCTGTTAATTACTTACCATGATATTTGGTAATGTTGCATATCTAGGTTCATTCAACCTAAGATCTGCTGTCACAACACATGGCATCTTTACACGTATAGTTTCCAAACCACCATCAATTTCCCTGACAACCTTTAAATGACCATCATCTAACGCAACCTCTGATGCAAACGTTGCCTGTGGCCAGTCAAGATATGATGCTAACATCTGTCCTGTTTGGTTACAGTCATCATCTATTGCCTGTAGAAGTAACACACTAGAAATTAGCATATAATTACAACTAACATCTGTCCTGTTTGGTTACAATCATCATCTATTGCCTGTAGAAGTAACACACTAGAAATTAGCATATAATTACAACTAACATCTGTCCTGTTTGGTTACAATCATCATCTATTGGCTGTAGAAGTAACACACTAGAAATTAGCATATAATTACAACTAACATCTGCCCTGTTTGGTTACAATCATCATCTATTGGCTGTAGAAGTAACACACTAGAAATTAGCATATAATTACAACTAACATCTGTCCTGTTTGGTTTTTGTCATCATCTATTGGCTGTAGAAGTAACACACTAGAAATTAGTATATAATTACAACTAACATCTGCCCTGTTTGGTTACAATCATCATCTATTGGCTGTAGAAGTAACACACTAGAAATTAGCATATAATTACAACTAACATCTGTCCTGTTTGGTTACAATCATCATCTATTGGCTGTAGAAGTAACACACTAGAAATTAGCATATAATTACAACTAACATCTGTCCTGTTTGGTTTTTGTCATCATCTATTGGCTGTAGAAGTAACACACTAGAAATTAGTATATAATTACAACTAACATCTGCCCTGTTTGGTTACAATCATCATCTATTGGCTGTAGAAGTAACACACTAGAAATTAGTATATAATTACACCTAACATCTGCCCTGTTTGGTTACAATCATCATCTATTGGCTGTAGAAGTAACACACTAGAAATTAGTATATAATTACACCTAACATCTGTCCTGTTTGGTTACAATCATCATCTATTGACTCAAAGTTACAAAATTGTCACTAGGATGTTTCTCATCTAAACAAAGTAAAATATTGGGAAATTTTATCTCATTGTACTTGTAAGTTCAGCTACAAATATACATATTTCATGCACTGTATAAGTTAAAATACACACAATTCTCAGAGGTTTTTGTAATAAACACACAGAAAAATAAATGAATAGATAAGGGGTGAGATCAATGCACGAGAACTCTCATACCTCTGTTACTATCACACACCTGGTACATGTTGTAACTAGGAAAGGATAGCTGTTCCATCCCTATGCTATGGAACCCCAGTGGCTGTACCAAGTATGTGAAAAATATCACTGTAACAGCACACTGGGTGTAACATACCTAGATTTGACAAATGTGTAACTGGTATACCAACATCAATGGAACAGGGATGGGAAAATTGCAATGCAGAATACAAAAATGTAGATTTTTCCCACAGCCATCTACAAATGTACCAGCTACAAATATATGTGATCATAGCTTTCTAATAGGTACATTGTATTTCTCATAGCCATGTACATTTGTACCTGATACAAAATACAGTACATCATCATTTATATGTATGCATACTTGTAAAGTGGTATTTCCCATAGCCATGTACGTGGTATTTCCCATAGCCATGTACGTGGTATTTCCCATAGCCATGTACGTGGTATTTCCCATAGCCATGTACGTGGTATTTCCCATAGCCATGTATGTGGTATTTCCCATAGCCATGTACATGGTATCTCCCATAGCCTTGTACCAGATACAAATGTATGTGAGCATAGCTGTAAAATGGTATTTCCCATAGCCATGTACATGGTATTTCCCATAGCCATGTACCAGTATACAAATGTCGACTGGCCGTGAGGGCAATAGCATTCTTCTGTTCATCGCTAGGGCCTGTCGATGACCTCAACATCAACCTTCGCCCTCGGGAAAAAGGTTGATGTTGAGGTGATCGACAGGCCCGAGGGGGGAACTGACGTATGCTATTGCCCGAACAAGAGGCCAGTCGACATTTGTTTTATAACACATCTCATTCATTACATAGTAGCGTACACAGTTCTGTAGGATTATCCTCCACTACAGGCAATACCATTCCTATTTTCACACAGTATTTTTCTAAAATACTCACAGCATTTTTGATAACACACTTTGTGCGCTTAGCATCTTTGTGTGACACCAGTTCTACAAGATCTACTTCAGACACTTTCCAAAAACGTAAATTATCGTTTGCCGCCATGGCCATTGACCTGTCTGAATATTTGTCGTCTGCAAGAATTTGTCTGCAAGGAAGACGCTCACGCATGCGTAATGGGCGGGCAATAGTCCACTCGACTTTTCATTCATGGAACTATTGCCCTATGGGGCAATAGATCGTCATTTCCTGGGCAACAGTATTCAAATTACACATACCACGTGACAGGGCATTGACCAATCGCAACACGACTCACGCAGATGATGTGTTATAAATACAAATGTCTGTGAGCATAGCTGTAAAGTGGTATTTCCCATAGCCATGTACCAGATACAACTGTATATGAGCATAGCTGTAAAGTGGTATTTCCCATAGCCATGTACGTTGTATTTCCCATAGCCATGTACCAGATACAACTGTATGTGAGCATAGCTGTAAAGTGGTATTTCCCATAGCCATGTACCAGATACAACTGTATGTGAGCATAGCTGTAAAGTGGTATTTCCCATAGCCATGTACCAGATACAACTGTATGTGAGCATAGCTGTAAAGTGGTATTTCCCATAGCCATGTATGTTGTATTTCCCATAGCCATGTACCAGATACAACTGTATGTGAGCATAGCTGTAAAGTGATATTTCCCATAGCCATGTACCAGATACAACTGTATGTGAGCATAGCTGTAAAGTGGTATTTCCCATAGCCATGTACCAGATACAAATGTATGTGAGCATAGCTGTAAAGTGGTATTTCCCATAGCCATGTACCAGATACAAATGTATGTGAGCATAGCTGTAAAGTGGTATTTCCCATAGCCATGTACGTTGTATTTCCCATAGCTTGTACCAGATACAAATGTATGTGAGCATAGCTGTAAAGTAGGTATTTCCCATAGCCATGTACCAGATACAACTGTATGCGAGCATAGCTGTAATGTAGATATTTCTCACAGCCATGCACCAGCTAAATGCAATGTATATGTGAGAATAGTTGAAAAATAAGCAATGCTATAACAGGGGTATTTACCACAGCCATGTAACAGCTATGTAAGCAATGCTATAACAGGGGTATTTCCCACAGCCATGTAACAGCTATGTAAGCAATGCTGGTCGAAATTGGCTGGTGTATGCCACAGATATGAGAGGGCATGTACAAATGTATGCATGGACACATGGCCAGAAAGTAATAGCTCCCTCCTGACGGTGCCCATTGGTGGCTAAAAAGTTGCACATGTCCCTGTAAATTGTAATGTTGCTCCCTAAGGTACAGAATATAACAAACTGAGTGGTTTTTTTTTACCTGTTTTCCTAATATAACTAAATTAATATCTTCTTCTTGTACTAATTTGGCTAGTATCTTAGACACTTGTAATGGGCCCATATCTTCATAGTCCTTTCCTTTCACTTCTACATGGACAGCACGGTCAGCTCCCATGGCAAGGGCTGTACGAAGTGTTTCCTGGAAAACATAAATAACAGACTAAGTATGATATTGCGAATAACAAGTGATGTAGTAATGATTTCCTGTAAAATACAACGATAGTTATTAGTATTATACAGTAAACATAGCGATGTTTTTATTTTATTTTACTTTATTTTTCACAACATGATCAATTTACTGCACATTTACAATACTGTATAAGACCAAAGCAGTTACACTTCCGCAAGAACATCAGACGCCGCTACTTAGAAAACAGGAATAATGTAATATCAAAATATTGGGAATAGCTGTACTAAGGGTTTTATGGAAAACAGGAATAAAGTAATATCAAAATATTGGGAATAGCTAGGGCTGTACTAAGGATTTTATGGAAAACAGGAATAATCATAGCATGCTATTATTGACAGCCAAGGCTATGACTATACATGTACTTTGGAGTGATTCTTTTCTTTAAATACAGATTGTTTTTGTATCGAGAATAAACTCCCTGTGATACACATACACACACATTTCAAATGTACATACACAATTACACACAGACTCTGCACATACTACAGTACATGTACATTGTATGCCTCATCCCACCCCAATCAGCATTCATATCGTGAATGAGACATGGCTGAGTGATACAGCCTCCCCATTAAGTCTGTAGAATACTCATCCTGGGTTTGGTCAATGACAGAGAATATCCTGTTGTCAATGGAGTGTGTACCCATGACCTGTCCTCCTCCTACTACTAGTACTAGTCCCTAGTTTTAACCACCATGTCATAAGGAGCTGATTAACTAATGTATATGTAGACCTACCTACAGGCTACAGTTGTACATGGTTAAAAATACAGATGTTGGTTGAATGGTTTCATTTATTACTTCTCCTACATTCTTACCTGTGACTATTGTACACCACAGGTGACAGCAACAACTTCCCTTGTTAATACATTTTGTATCTTTTACTTATATTTTGAGATTTTTACCTGTGACAGTTGTGGACCACAAATGACAGTGACAACTTCCCTAGTTATTTTCCTTTAGCTTATACTAAATGAATCCGACAAATTCTTACCTGTGATTGTTGTGGACCACAGCTGACAGCGACAACTTCCTTGGCTATTTTCTTTTGTTTAAGTCTGACAGCTTCTTCTACAGCAATTTCATCAAATGGATTCATACTATGTTTAACTCCTTCTGTAACAACTCCAGATTGGTCTGGCTTGACACGAATCTAAATAAACAAACAAACAAACAAACAATATTTGATAAATTGAATTACATAGTTAAAGTGGCACATACTGAGTTTACAAACCTTATACTCAAGTGAAAATACTTACAAAAATACTTTAATAAAACCGTTCCAGTATAATGTTGTTAATGTCAATGTACCGATACACACCAATGAATGTGATCATGACTGCTTCAATCTTTTATTGTACTACATTTTGTACTTATGGATTCAAACAACCTCTAATTATCATGTACAACTAGATTCATATCATTCCCCGACATTCTTCATTCAGCCAAGGAAAATACGAGTGACTTAAAGGGGCCTTTGTCACTATGAGTCGCTTGGCAAGTAGTGACAACCCTTAGGTCATTTTCCCGCTGAAAGAAGAAAAATAAATATTGGAGAATAACATAATTTTACCAGCGGCAAGAAAAGTCAGGGAAAATAATGGCAATTTTGAATATTTTGGCTCATATTTTGAACACAGCAGAACCAGTGGTGTAGACACTTGTTGACGTGAGTTCATTGCTCGAAATTAGGTTATTTCTTTAATAGACCTACCACTGTACCAGTACAACTGTACATGTGTAGTTGGCTATCAATTTCAGAAAGTGGTAGCCCAAGGATGGTGACCTATACTCCTATATTCCTGAACTAAAAACAGATTTCCTCTATTGGAAATGTGTTTTGTTATTAAAATACTTTCATGAATCTTCCATCCTTTAAATTATCACATAATCAGTGGTAGCCTAAGTGGGCTACCTGCTGCAAATTATGGTAGCCCCTTGACAAGAATTGGTAGTCTGTGGACTTGGAACTACTGTTAATTTCAAACCCTGGTGTTGTCATGTCATAGAATGACCAGAGTATAAATTCCATATTGTTTATTCAACTTGGCTTGTGCATGCTACATGTGTAGTCATGTAATGAATTATGACATCTATGCGCTGAAATGGCTGCAATTGATAGTATCCTCCCCGGGGAGTTGAGGAAGACTAAAGGGCTGTTGTGCTGTTCTGATCCGAGCCAGGGGTAATAATTGTAAAGCGCTTTGAGCACGGCATGGGAAAGCACTATATAAGAACCCAACATTATTATTATTATTAATGTCTAATTATTGGTATTTTAAAAAATTGTTATTGAATATATTTTTGGTTGCCTGATGGAAAAAAATAATATATTCCAGTTACATTTGTACAGCTAGTCCAGGTTTAAACATGAATTATGATATTCCTCTGGAAGAAAATGTACTATCCAAAATGTATTAATTTAGGAGACCTTGACTAATTCTATGACTCTATTTCTTTAATCTGCCAAAATGATTTACAAATTGATGCCTTCTACAGTGGGGTTTGAAAAAAAAGTCACTAAAATTTTTAATTAACCAATTGGTTTTGAGTATGATTTTAAATCAACCAATCGGTTTGGAGTATGATTTTAATACAAACAATCAATTTGGATTATGATTTATGAATTGAAAATGTCATCAACATGTAGTGTGCATATGCACTACTTTTTTGTAAACTTTTTTTAACCAAGCGATCACCATTTTTAAGGTGTTTGCTGAGAATCATACCACTAAATGTCTCCATATAGGGAGGTGATGAGTCACGTGTAGAGTGGTGTCGAACCATTGATACAGATACAAGTCAGGTGTTTGCTAGGGAGTCTAAACCAGTTCCTATCCCTTCATGCCATGGTGGTCTAGTCTATAGAGGCCCTAACCTGAACTCCCTAGCCAGCCTGTGGTGGACACTGACAGTGTATCTAATGGCTGTTTGATATATTTCTAAAGGTACCATTTTATCAAATCTATGAGTTATGTAACAATTGTAGATGACAAACCTAATCAATGAACAAAGGTTGAGATTATCTTTTGTGACATCAATTAATTTGCATACAACATGTACATTGGAATCATTTTATATATTTTCAATTTCCTACCCACAGGTACAAAGGTACATGATGTAAGCAGTGGGTTGCACACAATTATTCATATACAGTACACAAACTCTATTTGTAACGTAACAGGTTAGTACTGTATTTAACACTGAAACCATTACTTGTGAATATCTCAAAGACTATAACTTTGGTGCTGAAATATTTTTAATGAATGGGGGGAAAAAAGCATTCCCATATGACTTAAAAAAATGTGTTCCCAAAAATATGGCCTCAGAGAATAGGGTAGGTACTAAGGTAGGTCGGGATTTTTATTGTACTTTATCTTTTTAATTGTTTTTATTTTGGAAAAAAATTGCTTCGCAAACAAACAAAATGTCGGTCAGAATACCCATTCTGTGATAGTTTCATCACTGGAGAAAGAAAACGGGCATGTATGAAGGTCGAAATGACAGAGAATTTCTCATCTTTTTGGTTAAATGTGTGGGGGTTTTTTAATGTATACAGTATAGGTTCGGAGGTCTTAAAACTAGGGTCGGTCGTCCACGGCCCGGGTTCTCGGAAGCATACCATTTTTTGGCCTAAATTGAAATTGTTGGCCCTTTCTCTAAACTGTATACATGAACATGAAGAAGAACAGTGAATCGTCGGGTACTGTACGATCGAGAGGTGATATTTCAAGACTTCTCAGGCTGCCAGTTTAGTTTACTAGAGGACACCGATTCGCCAAGGTAATATAGTTACATTCTGATCGCTTACCGTACCCATAATAACTGGGCCAATTGTTTCACTTCTTTTCAATAGACACCAATCTTCCTCTAAAACGGAATTCTTTATTGTCTACATTCGAGAAATACGATGAACATTTCACACCAGTGGTGTATACGTTAAAACCTCGCAAAGTCCACATGCACACGTACATGTAACTGAACTCTGCGAAGGTCGTGTCATACGCGAGCTACCCGACACTGCAAACTTAGTGTTATGGAGATGGAAACATTCTGAAAGCTTTGCTCTTGTCTACGACAGTATTCACGTCCTGGGGACACACTGAAACAAAATCACTTTATATTTTTTTGTAAATCACTTACTTTGACTGCATAGTCGATTACGCGTTTTACTCCAACCAACACACGGAGGGACGCCATTTTGCCGGTGACACAGTAACGAGATCTCGCGAGGAAAGAGATTTCTTCGGAACGTACTGACCTTGTGACCTGTCCTTGAGCGAATGAATGAATACATGACACGTGAGTGACGTTTACATGTCAAGAACCAAGGACACGAGAAACGTACCAAGACTTCGATTACTTTCTTTGCATTGCTTGGGATAAACCATATAATTATAATCATCCACGTCACATCACGTCACGTCGAATAAAACTGTTGCTTCAACTTCAGAATAAAAAAATAATCTAAAGGTGGATCGCAGGCACTTGTTTCCCGAGATATGTATCACTGTATCAGAATGATATGATTTCTGTCAGAATACAATAGCATATTGACGTATTTAGCCATAGACCCTCCACTAATTTAGCCAATTATATATGATAGAGGTAAATAACACATGTCTACGATCACGCAAATCCACTAGTAGTAGTACCACAGTCGCTTCAGTGTAAACTGTTATTCCCTTCCTAAATGGATTTATTCTATGACATCGGTTAGTGATGTCATACATGTTGTATGTATGTAGGGGGTATGACATCGCTACCGATTTTATAAGAATATCGCCAATCCCTATAATAACGTCATTGTTCTGTATTAGGACCGTCATAGACAAGAATAAAACCATTTAGGAAAGGAATAACAGTATACAAGCGACTGTGACTAGTACTCACCGCGAGGGGAAACAAGTGCCTATGAGGTACGTGGATCTAGCGGCAGTGTTTGAACCACGGTGTGTGTGGCCGTGGGTTTGTGTGTGTGTGTGTGTGTGTCTGTGTGTGTGTGTGTGTGTCTGTGTGTCTGTGTGTGTATGTATGTATGTATGTATGTATGTATGTATGTATGTATGTATGTATGTATGTATGTATGTATGTATGTATTTCTGAATTTAGCTGTAACTTGTTTTCTGTCATCCGTAGTTTTATGTCACTGATGTAGCTGGTTTCTGTAGAGTAAATGTTGTCATGGAAACAAGAAATATACAAAGTCTTGTCAGCCATTATACATTTCTAGATAATATTAAACTAACAAATTTATTTTAATGAAAAGCAATCGTTACGTGGTTCACCAAAAGTCGTTAGAGTTGAAGATGAAAGTAGTTACGTTCAAGAAGTCGTACTTCTACTTTACAACAGGAATTTTAGGTACAGTTTGAAAAGACACAGACATTAGGTAAGAAGGAGGGAAAGCATATAATGTAGGAATGGTTACCCCGGCAAGAGTTTGTCAGCAACATGAAAAATCACAGAACACATCGTACCACATGACGTTGAGGGCGCTAGTGCTACGCTAGACACATTCAAAATACTTATGTTGGGGAAAATGTCGACAAAAAATTATATTCAGGAAGAAGGCGTTCAACAATAAAGTAATACCTTGTTTGTTTGTTTGTTTGTGTGTGTGGGGTTTTTTTATTTGTTTTTTGCGGGTTTATTGTTTGTTTGTTTTGCACAATTGTGTGGGGTTTTTTCCGTCAATAATGATTTCTTTCTTGGTCAGCTTTCAGAGTAAGCTGCAGCTGTAGGGGATCTTCGCTTCGATTTTAATAGTTTTAATTTTCCGCAAACAGTCCGACAGGTAAAACGAGAAGAGAAAAACTGATCAGAAATTAAAAAATAATAATACATATAAAAATTATAGCGAAAAAAGCATAGCTACAAGTATTGCAACTGGTTCAGCTACGATTTGATTTATTTTAGTTTTCAATTTCGCTTGATACCTCTTTATGAATACTATAAACATATGTATGTCTTTCTAGCGGAAAACAATCACTAACTACGGACCAGAAAGGGCTCCCTCTTTGGTTGTTGCCTCTCTTGCAGCATAACTTATTAGATATTAACTGTTAGTTCGCTCATTTTTTAGTTGTTTGTATGCTTGTTATATTACGTATCCCCCTAAAAACTAATAATACAAAGACACAAAACAAATTTAATAAGATCCACATCAAGAACTATAAGCACAGGCCTTAAAAAATGTGTACTCCTGAGAACGTTCAAGTTTAGAATAAGTGGGGTAGGTAGATTTTTATTTATTTTTTATATGTGAGTGTTTAGTTCAGGTAGTTATGTTTTCCATTGTTTCCCATATAGTCTCTGTGTTATTGGTTTCTTCTCATCAGATGTACAGCCATTACAGACTGGAAGAAAGAGTGTTATATTGTCTTTTTAAGTTGATGTCAGTTTCCTCATCCACATTTCTTGCGAGACTTCACAATTTTCGCAATTTTATTTATTTATTCTCGAATACGTAAAAAAAGGGGAGTTTAAGATCACCAGTAATAAGCTAGGTGGGGATAGGTAACCCGAACGAAACATTTTTAGGCCTAATTGTTGCAGCATAGACAGTGGAGTGTCTATATGGTTGCAGGAAGCATTTTTTTAAAAATTCAATTTCAATGAACAATTGATGGTCGTTCCCCGTAGCTCAATACACATCCAATTGATACCAGCACAGACTTATTTTATGGTAGAGTGTTTTTGATTGTCTAACCCCACCATTGGCAATCTCTCAGATAAAATTACAGAATTAGGACCTGATGGTTGTTATCTTTTTAAAATAAATTTGCATAGGGCTTATAGTCAGTTACCAGTGGACCCGTATAACTTTCATTTGCTTGATTTCATATGGATAGGGTCGGTTTCCATAGATACTTGACGGCCATAAATTTGTCCTTTAAGGTCTACAGTAATTATTAGTCTTTATATTGATTGTGAGAGACAATCAATGCTGTAGTGTACATGTTTGCCAATTTGGTCACAGGACAGTGAACATTCTTGACGATTTTTTTTGTGGCGTTGAACTTTCCACATCTTCTCTTTCTGCTTTTGATGCATTACAGATTCTTTTCATTCAATTACGTTTTGTATGAATCCCTTGTATTGGTTTAAATGCATGCAGTTGAAGCGACGCCATGCTATCAGAGCCTGAAATCGCCGTTGAGGGCGCCGTATACATTGCCAGTACATAAAGTATCTGTATAAAGTTTTTGAAATATTGGAAATCAGCGGTGTTAGTATCTGCATAAAAAACATATACATAGTAACCATGGTAACTCCCATAGTAACAACCAAATGACTTTTGCATGGATAATAATAGTTAGAGGTAGCTAAGTGATTGAGAATTCAAAGTAAACAAAAATTACCATAATATGTAATACATGGATAGTCAGGCATATCGAAACAAATCAATAATGGCGACTTTATACAGAAAACAAGTGATAGCTATCAATCAACACACAACGACTAAATGATCAACCAACCACATTGTAGACATGAAAAGTAGAGATAACATGACATTATTTTGGTTTTAGTCTAACATGTTATTCGAAAATACAGTCTGAAACTAGGAGCAGACCCAGTCTTTCGCCTTCCCCCTGTATCCTCTGGTCATTTTACTTCCACCCATTGTGCTTCTTACTGTCTGAGACTTGGTGAACAGCAACTCGGTGGCAATTTTAAGTCATCGTCGCTAACCACTAGCCTCTTTACGGCAACACTTAAAAGACTCCACAGAACAGGGTACGCATGCGTCAGCGGAGCAATGTGCGCCGGCTTGCTGGAATGTCTCCAGAAATAGGTTCAACAAAACACTCTGAAACGAAGTTGATGAAGGTCAATAATCAAATTCATTAATATTCAAGGATAAAATATGAAAAAAGACAGAAATGTTGGCTAGATAGCACAAGTAAAAGTTTTGTTCGAACGGGCAATTGTCACTTCATTTAGTCAACCAAACCAAATTTATACATCCTAAAACACATTGCAATGGTATACTTTAGTTGTGCAAATCGTCCTGTGTTATCAATAAATATTGAAACTGTACAAAATGTGACTACTTTTCCCGTGATCACAGACTGTTTTTATATATTCAGCTGCAGTGTAATCACATACTGCCTGCACTATTATGCCGAACACGACATATTCTGGTTACCGAAGTTGTGGCCAGTACGTAGGTAGCATCGTTGGAGGCCACACAACTGAAATTTTAGCAAAGTGTGGGCTAGAATTGTGGACGTGGTCGTAGCCGCTAATCTTATGACAATTCACTAAGCAGTGAATACCAAAGTACGTGTGAGAGAGAGAGAGAGAGAGAGAGAGAGAGAGAGAGAGAGAGAGAGAGAGAGAGAGAGAGAGAGAGAGAGAGAGAGAGAGAGAGAGAGAGAGAGAGAGAGAGAGAGAGAGAGAGAGAGAGAGAGAGACCGCCGGGTGTTCTTGTAAAGCTGGTTATTGCTAATAAAACGGACAAAGTTGTAACTACTTGTTTAGACTGCTGTATTTGTACCACATTACTTAACTATTTTGGCCCTCAGTGGTTTTCAAACACCTCAAACAAGTCATGTCTATAACACTACTGTATATTCACATTTCGTATTGCCATCGAGTGACATTTTGGACTCGGTCAATAATTAAATCAAGCTGACTACAAAGAGATCAAGAACTACAACCTATGTACAGAAACCATTAATGACAGCTTATTGACAACATCTAAGTATTGTTTTAATGTTGGTCAAAAGTCCACAGAAACAAACGTCAGAAACACTCAGATATTTTTCCTAGGCTATGGGTCAGTGCCTTTTTACTTACTACATATACGGTTCCGGACCGTATAACAAATGAAGGTCACGACCTCAGGTTCTGGTTATGTAAAACTATGTATTGGTTATGGAATAGATTGCGTCTTCATAAAACTCGTCATACCTAGTCGTTTCTTTTAATGTTTTTCTCTCTTTTTGAGGTCTAAACTAGTGACTGAATGAAATGTTTACATGAAACCATTTTGTTAAAGGAGAATTTTGAAGAATGTATATTAACAGGTAGACCATTGATATAGTAGCCACCTAGTTTTATTATATCTTGTAAAATAAGTTATTTATTGGTACATGTATTGGTTGTATCGGTACAATTTACAGTGGATAATTTGACACAGTATTTAAGAGCGTTACTTAGTTTGAGGGCCTAAAAAGAACTCTAAGGGTGTATTTAAGGACAAACACTGAGATACGTCCACCTCATTCTGCTGGTGGCTGCTGCTATCTCCATGTACGTTGTCTGACTTTGAGGAACAACAAAAGACGAAACTGACAACCGTTCAGATTAAGGTAATATAAGCTTGTTAATTTGTAATCTGTATATAGAGTGTCGTCACATTCACAAATGTTTGTCAGCAATTAATAGAAGTATATTATGTATGTACTACCAGAATTTACCAAATCAGTAAATCAGTAAAAAAAAATACCAAAAAGACCAGACAGATTTTTGTTTGAATTGATTGATTTACTTATCGGATGACCGACGGGAGCTTGTCCCATTTGTAGGCTCACTTGGTTCAGTGTCAGTGCAGGAGTAAACCGGAGTACCCGAGGAAAACCTGCATTGTTCGGTAGAGTCAAACTGAAAGACACTTATCTTACTTACAGCGTGGTGAATGTAATCACATTTAATCGGGATCGAAACCAGGCTGCAGAGGTAAGAGGCGTACGAGTTAACCGCTTGGCCATCGACAACCCAATATACAAACACTGAATAAGATATAAAATTATCGTGATTGTATAAGTCTGTGCGCTGTCAGTGTCTGTATCAGCGTGCGAAATTAACGCCGGTCTTTTGGTCCGAGACCAACAGATTTCCGTTCGGACCGATAGTTTTTCAGAATTACAACAACTTAGGGGTAGACCATTTGATATCCTGGGGGTTGGGGGGTTGGAAGATTGGTGGAGAGTCATTATTTTTGACCACCTACCTGCTTGCCTAGCCTGTGAATTATTTTTTTCTCCTTCGCCTATGCTGACAACTTTTTTTTCTTTCCTTCTTTGAGATATCCGGATTTTTTTACGTCAATGTTGATCACCTACTTTTGTTGCCACAATTTTCTATTTGCTTTTCGCACATGGTAATACAGAGAGTAAAAAGATTGTGTTCTATCACACGAAAACTATATATTTCAAGTCGTTTTTGATTTTCAATTAAATAAACATCATTGACAGTTTTTATGCCATGGTATGATGACACACTGAAAATGCAAATCGGAAACTTGATTGATGAGCTCAAACATTCAGACAGACCGGTCAGTTTCTCCAGCCCGGGGGGGGGGGTAGGGAGTGGTCAGTTTTTTCCATTGGGCAGACAAAAAGTCACTGACCCCCGTGAATAAAGTTTCATAGCATCTTGACAATAAGCCATAGAGGGGAGAGCTTTGAGACTGGAATATGTCCACCTCTTGTGTGAGTGTGTGTGTGGGGGGGGGGGGGCGTAGGTGGTCTCCCCCTAGAAGCCCTGGAGGATTTGTACTCCTAAAGGCAATTTTTAGGCTATTTACAGACACTTTCGGACAATAATTTGCAAGCTTTACAAGACAGCTCTAACATGTAAAAAGCAACTATATATGGTTGAAACATTTCTGAAAAATAGTTTCATAGCATGTTGACAGTAAGAAGTGGAGGGAAGAACTTTGATTTGAGACTGTGAAATGTGTACCTCTTATGAGGGTCCTAGGGGGTCTCCCCCAAGAAGCTTTTGAAGTTGTTTTTTTTACCAATTTTGGTGAATCTTATTGTTGGTTTAACGAATGGATGGCCTATGGTGATGGAGTCCAAGGGGTTTACCCCCTGGCAGATATGCAGGGTTTTTTTCTATTTAGGCAATTTTTAAGTTATTCATAGCCCCTGAGGTAATGTTGCCAAGCTTCGAAAAGCTAAAATAAATATAACTTTTAAAATAAGTTTTCCATGTTATAAAAGTGGACATGTAACATTGGTATAGAGGCATTGATATTGCATGAATAGTAAAGTTACTGATGTGTTAGAGCATTTTAGGAGTTCATACCTAGTGTACAATAGAAACTTGAATTTGAGTTGTGGTGTCGATACATGTAGTGTCCGAAATAAGTATATTCATCCCTTCTGACAAATTCAAACTGACGAGACTAGAACAATTTAGATTAAATTCTTTTATAAACTATCCAATAGTATGAAGATTACCATTACAAAACCTTCAAGTTCACTTATGCCCCAAAGTGCAAGATAAGTGAAGCACTGATTGTGAAACAGCCAAACATTTACATTGCATATTTTGTAACTAGTGTGGTAGATAGGTAATAAATGTATATGTAAAATTTTATGTATAGTTATGTTTGAACCCTTACATGAAGTATATTTTTTTTAAAATTATGAAAGAAACAGAGACAAGAACACACACACACACACACACACGTACACACACACACACACACACACACACACACACACATATATATATACATATATATAGTTTTGGTAGTACTGGAACTCTTTCTTGGGTGTAACTCGGAGTTTCACGCATATTGCGATCATCAGACACTCAGAGAGATCATGGCCACACACATCGGGGAACTCCGGTAAATTTAATACCAGCCTTTAAAAAAAAACCACAGTGTCTGTTTCGTCTTCTTCTTCGGAAGGTCATTGTCGCCTTCTAAAAATCTCTGAGTGTCTGATGATCGCAATATGCGTGAAACTCCGAGTTACACCCAAGAAAGAGTTCCAGTACTACCAAAACTATTACGCTCTGCCACTGCGGTATAGAGCACTGTCTTAGCAGATTGATACTCACCGAGTAGTATACATATATATATATATATATATATATATATATATATATATATATATATATATATATATATATATATATATATATATATATATATATATATACCACAGTCCAATGAAACTGACTGGTCCCTGACATGTGTTTGAAACTGTTTGTCACGATTTGACAAGTGTCCTGGTTCGAGAGGTACGAACAGGTTGAACAGTACACTCGAACTTGTGCATCATTTCCCTGCCAAGACATTTTTTTCTAGTAGTAGTGGTCCATCTTTTTTTTCATCACCCTCCCATGTCCGGATTTTTTTTCAAGCAACTCCATTTGGCATCTTTTTTCCCCCCGAAATCTTCCAAGCCCCCCCCCCCAAGATATCAAATGGTCTACCCCTTATTGGTCCTTATGACCAATTCGAATTTGGAGTAATAATAACATTTATTCAAAGATATATCCAATTTCACCTACATGAATCTGATCTTGTGTTACCTATTTTACTCTCGGCATCTCGTTCAAGGTTAAGTCAAGCGACAGAGCTAGCTCACTACATGTGTTGTTGTCAATGTTGATATCATGTCTAAATATGACGTAGCATACAGCATTTACTTTATGAAATTATGTTAGCAAACACATGATTGGTTGAATTTTTCTAATTATTTGTACTTGACTAATCAGAACGTCTTAGACATTCAGACTGGTTTACGCATTCAGCGCGTGCGTCTTTTTCCGCCATATAATAATCACTGTAACAGTTGTAAAGTTCACTGTTCGAAGTGTATGAAACTTTTAACGTGTTTGAGACAGTTCGACGTTTATAAGTATGTGGCGATATTTAGAAGGCGACAATGACCTTCCGAAGAAGAAGACGAAACAGACACTGTGGTTTTTTTTTAAAGGCTGGTATTAAATTTACCGGAGTTCCCCGATGTGTGTGGCCATGATCAAAGTAAAGTGACGGAAAATATATAAACTACTCTGAAAAGCGTTTTAACTAATAAAGAAGGCAGGTACGCTTCGTAAAACATATTCAGTATGATAGCTTTTTGTTTTTTGTGTAAAAACAGTAAAAAAAATGCGTAGTCTGATTGTTTTCAATTTGATGCATATGATAATGTACGTCCTGTCATGTCGTAATCAACGTATAAAATTAGAAATGTTGCAATTTTTATTGCCATTGTTGTATCTTGAAAATTGTTGTTCACCCTGTTTTTGAAATCGGCAGTAGAGGGGTCATACTGTTTTCAAAATTGTGGATGAGGGGGGGGGGGGGTCATTGTGTTTTGGATTGTGATGGAAGAAAAAAATGCTTTTTCTACAATGGCGTATAGCCTTGTCTGAAATGTGGTACATGTAAATATTTGTTCTTCTCACTGTTTCTTACATGAATTCTTTAATATTACTTATTAGTTCAAACATAACTATAAATATACATATACCTGTATTACCTAGCTACCACATTAGTTACAGAACATGTCATGTAAATAATTGGCTGTGTCACAATCAGTGCTTCACTTATATTGCAGTTTGGGACAAAAGTGAACTTGAAGGTTTCGAAATGGTAATCTTCATAGATAATTTATAAAAGAAGTTAATCTAAAATGTTCCCTACTCTTCACTATGAACTTGTCAGAAGGGATTAATACACTTTCTATTTTGGACACTACATGTTATTGACACTACAAATCACCATATCTCATCAGATTCCAGTTTCTATTATACACTAGGTATGACCACCTAAAGTTCTCAAACATACAGGTGACTTTACTATACATGCAATATTAATGCCACTATACCAATGTTGCGGAGCCATTTTTATGTGACATGGGAAACTCATTTAAAACTTACATTTACGTTAGCTATTCGAAGCTTGGAAATATTACCTCAAAGGCTGTGAATATCCTAAACACTGCCTAAATAGAAGCAAAAAACTGCAGATCTGCCAGGGAAAACCCCCAAGGACCCCCTCACCCACAGAGGCCACTCATGCATTCAACCAACAATCAGATGCACCAACAACCTTTTTACTGTCATAATGGTATTAAACTTTTCTTAAATATTTTCACCCTATTCTAATTTGAGAAGATAGTCTTTTAAAGATGTGAAATGTTTGCCAAGATAATCTAAAATTGCCTTAAACTCCAAATCTCCCATACCAATGATACTACCATTAGATGTGCTGACCTTTACTGCATGTATATAATGATGCCATTTAACTGTTTAAGAACATATTTCAACCCTATGTAAGTTATAGAGAATAGTTTCTGATACTTGATGGTGCTGTCTTGTAAAGCATGGATTGAGTTATTGCTTGAAAGGGTCTGAATAGCCTAAAAAATTTAAGAGTAAAAATCCTCCATGGTTTCTAGAGGGAGACCCCTTGGACCCCCCCCCCCCGCCCCCATGAGGTGTACATATCCCAGTCTCAAGCTCTTCCCCCTTACTGTCAAGATGCTATCAAAGTATATTTCAAAAGTATTTCAACCCTGTGTAGTTGCTTTTTACATGTTAGAGCTGTCTTGTAAAGCTTGGAAATTATTGTCTGAAAGGGTCTGAATAGTCTCAAAATTGACTTTTCAGAGTAAAAACCTCCAGGGCTTCTAGGGGGGGACCCCCTAGGACCCCCCCCCATAAGAGATATACACATTCCCTGCTCAAGCTTTCCCATATCTTTCACTGTCAAGATGCTATTAAACTCCTTTTGGAACATATTTACCCTGTGTAGTCAATAATTATAATTATATGATAGTGCTAACCCGGGATCTTATAAAGTAGATGCAAGACAGCCAAGCACTCCACACTGAGTCACGATCAAAAATACCTGTCATGTGAATATCATGGGGGGTCATCATGTTTTAGAATTAAGTGATGGGGGGGGGGGGTCAGCCTGTTTTTGGTTTTACAGATAGGGGGGGGGGGTCAGTGACTTTTTGTCGGCCCAATTTAAGAATCCACCCCCCCCCAGTCTGAAGAAACTGACCAGTCCCTTACAAGGAACTGAACCTGTGCTGAACGCTAATTAAGTACGGCCTTTTAGCACAGTTTTTTTCGGGTGTACCAGTTAAGAACGCCGGGACGACTGCATTCATCCCCCGTACTAGTATTAGTACTCTGTACAGTACCCGTTTATCAGCCCTTAATAATGTAAATGTTCAACAAATCTTTCCCCGTTTTTAGTTTATACTCTTTACCCCCGTCAAATATTGGTTATCCTAGTAGATTTAAATGAGACTTAGTTACTTTTACCCGGGTCTTTTGAATCGCTCACTCACATTCACTCAGTGCATGCATCTGTACAACTTATGCTGTTCACGCTAGCTAGCTGTGTTGGACTCAGTTGATCATCGTCGCTAACCACGGCCTCTTTTACTGCAGCGTAAAAAAATCACCGTGTGAAAGTCCATCATTTCTGTTGTACTCCCCAATTATAGTTTTTAGGACTTCTTTTGGGGAAATTGTATGTGTGAGTACCATGTAGTTTTTCTGCATTGCCGTGAACATTGCGGCAGTTGCAATAATTCGCCATTAAACATTGTTACCTGAAACGCATTCTGAATTGAGAGACGGCCTTTGATTGGTCAGATTATCATGATGTTATTGCATAATATGTATTACGTATACGTGAGATTCGGCTTTGACAGCCGTAAGATACCAAAGTTTTATTTCGAAATTTTAATATGTCAATTAAAACGTTATGTGAGATCTCAAAACATCATGCACGTGATACCTAATTGAAACACTATAGTCACTCTAGTTCAGTAGGAAAGACTCTCTATTAAGCGACATGACATTCTAACATATTTTGTAAATCATGGTATACTTCAAGTTGGAATGATTCGTTAGAAATTATTTTCAATTGGTTTCTAACGAATTACTTCAATTTAAAGTACAAGTATTTAGTCTTTTATCTGGTTGGGCAGTCTCACGACAAATCTCTTTTTATTTTCGAGTGATGTGTCGATAGTTTGTCAAAGAAGTTGTGATTACTTCTCATCATTGACAAATTGTTCCCAACCTGAAAGTCTGTGATAAGGTTTTACATAAATTAGGAAGAGTAACGTGGGCGGACACCATCGTCAACAGAGTATATTGTGAAAACTGAATGATCAACAGTTGAGAGCTGTAGCTGTAGCTGTTAACTTTATTAAATCAATGAACGGTCATAGCTAATTTTTAGCAAAGGTTTGTTCTCCATATAGTACTAAAATTCATACAAATGCACCGTTAATCTCACCCAAGTCACTTGATATATATTTGTTTGCTTGTTTCCATTACCTTCCATAGATACAAACAATGCCATAAATTATATAGACTAGTGTTTATTAGTTGTATCTTACAACTTGAGTGTAACACCCACGTCCTCAACCTTTCCCCACCCCACGTTAAAACATATAACATTATAATAACTACACGTTTTCTATATCTAAATCCAACAAGGCTGCTCTGGGAAGCATTAGTTTTTACTGAAACCACCACCAGAGTTACAAGTATGGCTATAATTTATATCATAAAATGTACAATCATGCTTTTATTCCGACATTTACGATCACATAAGAGGTCTTGTGTTATAAGACCACAAATGACCTATCCATGTCAAGTATGTGTTTGGTATTTCAGTGCAAATATATCACTAAAACGACTTGTTTACACCAAATAACTTGTATCACTTTTATTGGTCGTAACTCCAAATTTTATAGTGACGCTATCGACTTAGAAATGAATAACATGCAGTATTAACTGTTTTTTTAGAAATGAATAATCAGTATCAGATGACACTTCACCTGAAGAACACTGAATACGTTCAATTTAAAATCAACATGCCGAGATGAAATTTCATGTCTATTTGTAGTCATCTGATGTGACAGATAAACACACACCCGCGCACGCGCGCACGCACGCGCGCACACACACACACACACACACACACACACACACACAAGAGTGCGCACACACACAAGCATAACATAATCTATTTATGGCCAAATTGATATACATACATCACACAAGCAGATTCTCAATTGCCGTTTTTGTAACTAGCTGTGGCTGGTATAGTCTCGCTGCCAGACTCGTGACTATCGTCCCTAATCGGTTTATGTATGCCGAGTAAAGCAGCTAGTCCTTCTCTTCTCGCGGCTGCATGTGCCGCTCAGTATACATAAACCGATTAGGGACGATAGTCACGCAGCGAGACTATGGCTGGTACTAAGAAACTCATAATATACTTGTTCGAGGTTGAATGATTATCTAACAGCAAAACGACTGGATGTTCAGTTTAATACTATAACGTACAAGTTACAACATGTAATAATTATAACTTGCCACGTAATAATTAGATTGTATGAAATTGGCCAAATATACACTCTTGTTGATTGTGTGATTGCAGAATCCGTAATTCAATATGCCTGAATCCGTGATAAGTTCACTTCTCACTTAGTTAGTGTACTAAGACAGCATATGTAGAGCTCAAACAATAGTTGATGTGGATGAAAATTGGTTTGTTTGTAATGCTGACATTTATGTAGTCTTGCTGCTAGACGTTCGGGCTTTCTTTCGATACTATAAGCGAATTAACAGAGTTTGCAGTCAGAGTTTCCTGATATTCCATAGTCGATAGCAATGTTCGGTCGTGTGTCGTATTGTATCGGGAGAACATCCAAGGTCTAGCAGATAGACTAACTTTTATGCAGCATTGATTGTACTTGTACCTTAATTACAGGCATACTATCGCCTGAATGTGTCTACATTTATAACACTGTTCTCATTGTAATGGTATAAATGCTAGTAACATAAGAGTTTTATTGCTGTGTTTTATCAAAGTATGGAAAGGAAAATGGTCTTTGATAACATTTTAAACAACCTAAATGCGTCAAAGACTGGTATTTCCGTCTAAAACAAGCCAAACGACCCATAAATGACCCTAAACAAGCTAAAACTAGCCAAAACCAACCAAAAATGAGCTAAAACAAGCCAGGAATTAACTCCAATGTCTTCAACAGGTACATTCAGCAGACAGACACCAGTGCACTGTATTCAGCCATATTTGATACTTACCCTTCAATGGCCAACTGAGGGCGCACTGTATAGAAGTACTGCCCTCGACTCGGACCTCGACTCCACACGTGTTCATTTTCCTCAGTCAAAGAGAAACTTATTTTACTTCAAATTTATTATGTGGAGTCGAGGGCTGAGTCGAGGGCAGTACTTCTATACAGTGAGCCCTCAGTTGGCCATTGAAGGGTATCAAATATGGCTGTACACAGTGCACTGGTGTCTGTATGCTGAATGTACCCATAGAGGACATTGGCTTGTTTTGGTCCATTTTGGGGTGGTTTTGGCTTGTTTAGGGTCATTTATAGGTCGTTTGGCTTGTTTTAGACGAAATTCCAGACTTTCACTCATTTGGGTAGTTTCAAAATTTAGCAGAGACCAATGAACACAATGATAAGAAATTCATGGCTGAACTGTCATCTCAGGTTATCCTCAGATTGGTGGTCTGAAGGTTAGCTGTGTAGAGGTTTAGTAAAATTCAGATCATCCATTACAGTAGATCATTGTGCATCACGTAGAATGGGTTATTACTTTATATTTAGATAGAAATTGAACAGTTACTGTGAGTACAAGAAATTAAGGGGGAGATACACAAGGGTCAAGGTCAAGGTCAATACATGATTGTACGCTAACATATTTTTCTAAAGGTCTAGGTCTGTTATATACCGCAATTGTGTTTTTTTTTCAGTAACAGAAAGTAGAAGTTAAAATGTAATGTGAGACAAAACCGTTTTCTTTTTAATTCAAACTCCTGATATCGATTCAAAAGAGACCAACTAGACTGTCTGTCTGTCTCTCGATTGTCATGCTTTTAGTTAAACCATTACACACATAGTTAAAAGGTGTCCAGCAAATATTTACTACCAGTTCTTCCTTTACAGTCTGCATGCATGCAAGCAATACAATGTAATTGAAATTTCAATTACATGTAAATATGTCAATTTATTGGATTTGTTCGGAATTAATGCAGGAAAGGGTTTGTTTTCGGTATGTTTGAAACTTTTATCGATTCTTTTATCAGTTCATTAGTGTCATATAGATAAAATCCCCTCTCCATAGGTTGTGATGCCTAGTATTAAAATAAAACTGAAGTCAGTAATACTGAACTTTATACAGCATTGATCAACTGCCCACCTGGCGTACTATCACCTGATCACGTCTACATTTACGATCGACACTTCTTTCATTGCACCATAAATTCTAGTAACATAAGAGATGTATTATTGTGTTTTATCAAGGTATGCCAAGGACACTATACCAAGTATCATAAATACCAGAACACACTGATAAGAAAAACATTGCTTAAAAGTCGACTCAGGAATGATTGCCATAGTAGTACAAATCATGATTTACTGCATAACTCAAAAATAGAGAGATTTTTAAACCTAATTTGCATATCACCAATGGGATCATCATGTATTGAAAAATTCTTAATATAAACAACCCTACGGACGTTCCAAATAAATTTTAGACAACCTGTTCAGTAGTATTGGAATTAAACGTTTTGACCAAAAAAACACCTATGATTCGGTAGGCTTTAACCAATACACACAGCACACTGTTGATAAGCTGAGAGATTTCGACTTCAAACAGTCTTATTCACTTATTGGCGCTGTTTATGATCACGTCACCTTGTCACCTTGTGACGTGATCACTAAAAATGCTCCCGTAGATCTTAGTTAGAAAGTACCGTCCCTCATCTCTGTTCAGGTTGTTAGGGCAGCTCTTGATGTAAATGACCTTCTTGATACCCCGATTTTTGACAGTCAGACTCTCTATCTAGGATTCTGGCGTCACTCCAATGTATCTGGTGTCCTTTCTCACGGATATGATGTGCTACTCGCGATGTATTGGCCGTGTTAGTAGGTCTACTGTAGTCGCGCATGTGTTCTATTAGTCATGAATTGCTAGTTGAAACGTATCTCTCTCTCTCTCTCTCTCTCTCTCTCTCTCTCTCTCTCTCTCTCTCTCTCTCTCTCTCTCTCTCTCTCTCTCTCTCTCTCTCTGGATTACTAATTGGCACGGCCTCCTTAGGAGTATAACGCCAATGGGGGTCAAAGGTTAAGATATGAATACTACTGATTTAAGTGATCTCTAAGTCTTGTCCTGAATGAATAAGTCGAGGGTGATTCGATGACAAAAGTGGGTACTGTATTCCAGTCAACAATTGTTTTGGAGAATAACGAGTTCTTGAAAATTTCAGATTTTGAATCAAGGTGTTTATATCTAGCTGGATGGAGTCATGTACTCTTAGTTGGTGAAAGACGTGTGTTAGCTGCAGTGACACACAGTTCACCTTTTCTTATTTTGTATAGATTCGTAAGTCTAGCCGCCTTTCTACGGGTTTGTAATGTAGGCCTCTCAAGCTTTTCAAGCATAGTTTTTTTACACTGCTTTGTCAATTATAGTCATCGCAAACGAATCTGGCTGCAGACCGTTGTACTTTCTCCAACTTTGTTATGTTCTTTTGTGTGTATGGTCCCATGCAGCACACATATTCAAGTTGGTCGACCGATTGATTGATAAGCAAGAACTTAAATTGGTTTCTTTGGGTGCAGAGTGGAGATTTCTTTTAACAAGACCATGATATAATTTGCTTTCTTCACTGTGTTGTCGATATGAAGATTCCATGATAAAGTGCGAGAAAGCTCTACGCCAAGGTAAAGGTTTGAATCAACAGGTGTGTATTTCTGGTTTACTAACATGTAATCGAAAGTCTTTGGTTTGTGTCTTGGACTGGTCATTCTGATAACTGAGCATTGGATGGATTAAATTGCATTAGCCATTGTCTTTGCCAACTTCCAAGTTGATGTAAGTCATCTTGGAGAATTTTGTCATCATATTGGCTATGAATAGCTTGTGATCTATCACACAATCATTGAAATTGATCGATTGTGGCAGGTCATTAATGTATAGCACAAATAGGAGAGGACCCATAACAGTGCATTGTGGGACACCAGAGATAACGTTTTCAGCTATGGATTTAGCACCATCTACAACAACTCTTTGAAATAATTTTATCCAATTATGTATTGAGCCACGAATACCTAGGTGATCTATTTTTGACAAAAGACGGAGATGTGGTACTGTGTCGAAGGCTTTTCGAAAATCCAACACAATGATATCGGTTTGAGTTCTTCGGGCTGTATAATAAAGCAAGGTCGTCAACTGTTTCCAAGGAACATATTTGTAAAATCCATGTTGCACTTCAGTAATGATGTTATGAGTTTCACAGTGATTCATTATGTGCTTAAAATGACATGCTCCATAATTTTACAACAAGCTGGTGTTAGAGAGACACTGGGCGATGGTTTGAAGGTGATGACCTATCTCCTTTTTGCTGTTCACGCTAGCTAGCTGTGTGTTGGACTCAGTTGATCATCGTCGCTAACCACGGCCTCTTTTACTGCAGTGTCAAAAAATAGCCGTGTGAAAGTCCATCATTTCTGTTGTACTCCCCAATTATAGTTTTTAGGACTTCTTTTGGGGAAATTGTATGTGTGAGTACCCTGTAGTTTTTCTACATTGCCGTAAACATTGCGGCAGTTGCAATAATTCGCCATTAAACATTGTTATCGAAATGGTAATATGTCAATTAAAACGTTTTGTGAGATCTCAAAACATCATGCACGTGATACCTAATTGAAACACTATAGTCACTCTAGTTCAGTAGGAAAGACTCTCTAAGCGATATGACATTCTAACATGGCCATCATATTTTGTAAATCATGGTATACTTCAGGTTGAAGTGATTTGTTAGAAATTATTTTCCATTGGTTTCTAACGAATTACTTCAATTTAAAGTACAAGTATTTAGTCTTTTATCTGGTTGGGCAGTCTCCTGACAAATCTCTTTTTTTTCGAGACTGTGATGTGTCGATAGTTTGTCAAAGAAGTTGTGATTACTTCTCATCATTGACAAATTGTTCCCAACCTGAAAGTCTGTGATAAGGTTTTACATAAATTAGGAAGAGTAACGTGGGCGGACACCATCGTCTACAGAGTATATTGTGAAAACTGAATGATCAATAGTTGAGAGCTGTAGCTGTAGCTGTTAACTTTATTAAATCAATGAACGGTCATAGCTAATTTTTAGCAAAGGATTGTTCTCCATATAGTACCAAAATTCATACAAATGCACCGTTAATCTCACCCAAGTCACTTGATATATATTTGTTTGCTTGTTACCATTACCTACCATAGATACAAACAATGCCATAAATTATATAGACTAGTGTTTATTATATCTTACAACCTGAGGGTAACACCCACGTCCTCAACCTTTCCCCACCCCACGTTAAAACATACAACATTATAAGATAACTACACATGTTTTCTATGTCTAAAGCCAACATTGCTTCTCTGGGAAACACTAGTTTTTACTGAAACCACCACCATAGTTACAAGTATGGCTATAATTTATATAGTAAAATGTACAATAATGCTTTTATTCTGACATTTACGATCACATAAGAGGTCTTGTGTTATAAGACCATAAATGACCTAGCCATGTCAAGTATGTGTCTGGTATTTCAGTGCAAATATATCACTAAAACGACTTGTTTACACCAAATAACTTGTACCACTTTTATTGGTCTTAACTCCACATTCTCAAGAGACACGATCGACTTAGAAATGAATAACATGCAGTAACATGTATTAAATGTTTTTTAGAACTTAATAATCAGTATCAGATGACACTTCACCTGGAGAACACTGAATACGTTCAATTTAAAATCAACATGCCAAGATGAAATTCTTATGTCTATTTCTAGTCATCTGATGTGACAGATCAGCATGCGCACACACCCGCGCATGCAAACACACACACACACACACACACACACACACACACACACACACACACACACACACACACACACACACACGCACGCACGCACACACACGCACACGCACACACACACACACACACACACACACACACACACACACAAGCATAACATAATCTATTTATGGCCAAATTGATATACATACATCACAAGCAGATTCTCAATTGCCGTTTTTGTAACTAGCTGTGGCTGGTACTAAGAAACTCATAAAATACTTGTTCGAGGTTGAATGATTATCTAACAGCAAAACGACTGGATGTTCAGTTTAATACTATGTAAACGTACAAGTTACAACATGTAATAATTATAACTTGCCACGTAATAATTAGATTGTATGAAATTAGCCAAATATACACTCTTGTTGATTGTGTGATTGCAGAATCCGTAATTCAATATGCCTGAATCCGTGATAAGTTCACTTCTCACTTAGTTAGTGTACTAAGACAGAATATGTAGAGCTCAAACAATAGTTGATGTGGATGAAAATTGGTTTGTTTGTAATGCTGACATTTATGTAGTCTTGCTGCTAGACGTTCGGGCTTTCTTTCGATACTATAAGCGAATTAACAGAGTTCGCAGTGAGGGCTTTCCCGATGTTCCATAGTCGATAGCAATGTTCGGTCGTGTACATGTGTCGTATTGTATCGGAAGAACATCCAAGGTCTAGCAGATAGACTAACCTTTATGCAGCATTGATTGTACCTTACTGGCATACTATCGCCTGAATGTGTCTACATTTATAACACAGTTCTCATTGTAATGCTATAAATGCTAGTAACATAAGGGTTTTATTGCTGTGTTTTACCAAAGTATGGAAAGGAAAATGGTCTTTGATAAAATTTGAAACAACCCAAATGCGTCAAAGACTGGTATTTCCGTCTAAAACAAGCCAAACGACCCATAAATGACCCTAAACAAGCCAAAACTAGCCAAAACCAACCAAAATTGAGCCAAAACAAGCCAGGAATTAACTCCAATGTCTTCAACATATACATTTAGCAGACAGACACCAGTGCACTGTATTCAGCCATATTTGATACCTACCCTTCAATGGCCAACTGAGGGCGCACTATATAGAAGTACTGCCCTCGACTCGGACCTCGACTCCACACTTGTTCATTTTCCTCAGTGAAAGAGAAACTTAATTTACTTTAAATTTATTGTGTGGAGTCGAGGGCTGAGTCGGGGGCACTACTTCTATACAGTGAGCCCTCAGTCGGCAATTGAAGGGTATCAAATATGGCTGAACACAGTGCACTGGTGTCTGTATGCTGAATGTACCCATAGAGGGCATTGGCTTCTTTTGGCCCATTTTGGATTGGTTTTGGCTAGTTTTGGCTTGTTTATGGTCATTTATAGGTCGTTTGGCTTGTTTTAGACAGAAATTCCAGACTTTGACTCATATGGGTCGTTTCAAAATTTAGCAGAGACCAAAGGAAAATACACCAAGTGTCATAAATACCAGAACATAATGATAAGAAATTCATGGCTGAACGTTCAGCTCAGGTTAGTCTCAAAATGGTGGTCTCAGGGTTAGCTGTGTAGAGGTTTAGTAAAACTCAGATCATCCACTACAATAGATCATTGTGCATCTTGCAGAAAGGTTTATTATTTTCTATTTAGATAGAAATTGAACACTTACTGTGAGTACAAGACATTAATGGGGAGATGGACAAGGGTCAAGTCCAAGGTCAATGTATGATTGTTTGCTAACAGTGAATATGGTTTACACCACAGTCAATATAGTTTTCTAAAGGTCTAGGCCTGTTATATGCCGCAATTGTGTTTTTTTTTCAGTAACGGAAAATAGAAGTTAGAATGTAATGTTGTGAGACAAAACCGTTTTCTTTTTAATTCAAACTCCTGATATCGATTCAAAAGAGACCAATTAGACTGTCTGTCTCTCGATTGTCATGCTTTTTAGTGGTTTATGAAGACCATTACACACATAGTTAAAAGATGTCCAGCTAATATTTTACTACCAGTTGTTAATTTACAGTCTGAATGCAAGTAATACAATGTAATGGAAAATTTCAATTAAATATGTCTAATTTATTGGGTGTGTTCGGAATTAATGCAGGACAGGGTTTGTTTACGGTATGTTTGAAACTTTTATCGATTGTTTTATCAGTTCGTTAGTGTCATATAGATAGAATCCCCTATCCATAGGTTGTGATGCCTAGGATTAAAATAAAACTGAAGTCAGTAATACTGAACTTTATACAGCATTGATCAACTGCCCACCTGGCGTACTATCACCTGATCACGTCTACATTTACGATCGACACTTCTTTCATTGCACCATAAATTCTAGTAACATAAGAGATGTATTGTTGTGTTTTATCAAGGTATGCCAAGGACACTATACCAAGTATCATAAATACCAGAACACACTGATAAGAAAAACATTGCTTAAATGTCGGCTCAGGAATGATTGCCATAATTTGTAACTCCAGCTGCTACATTTGTAGTACAAATCATGATTTACTACATAACTCAAAAATAGCAATTAGACAATGTTTGTTTATGTTGAACTGGTTGCCTATCCAGCTCTGTTGTTACCTTTACCTTGTATGCCATCATTTGGCTGTTGCTAAGGCATCGTCTTGTGCCAGTAATATTTGCATTCACCCTTTGGATGTTTATCCACTTGCCTAACCACCCTATTGTTCTCTTTGCGATATACACCATCATGTTGATTTTGCTATGGCGGTGGACTTTTTGCTAGGCGTATGTGCATATAATTTTTGAATGTTGATTTCCTTCCCTGTTCAAGTCTGTTATTATCTTTACAATATGTTTCCTCATTTGGATGTTGATATGGGTGTGATCTTTCTGCTAGGCATATTCGTACACATTTTTAAATCTTCATTTACTTATTACCTATACCCATCATCCCTGTTGTTATCTTTTTAATGTGCATCATAATTTCACTGTTGCTAAGGACGTGGTCACGGTTACTAAGGCTAGGTTTGTGAATATGTTTTGAAAAACATCTTCAGAATAAAATCTAATCCAACTTGCCCACCAACTTTCAGGAATGGCCCCCAGGTAATTTTCGTGATTTAAGTTTTTTTTGTAACCAATATTTCTTTTTAACTAAAATTAAGATTTTTAGACCTAATTTGCATATCACTAATGGGATCATCATGTTGTGAATCCATCTTCGTATACACATCAGCAAATGAATCCCCATTAAATGTCAGCTAAATCAGCTCAGTAAGTTTAAAATCATAGTTTTTTGACCAAATAGATACATTTTACGCCTAATCGTTAATGGGATCATCATGTATTGAAAGATTCTTAATATAATTACCCCTAAGGACGTTCTGAAAAAATCTCCAAAAGTTAAAGCTACTGTCCCTTTAATCTGTCTACATGATTTTCATCCATCTATCAGTGAATTTGTCATTTTGAGATGGGGGAAGGTCAGAGAGAGGGTCACATTTAAAAAAAAGGAGTAATAATAATGATAATAATAATTTATTCCCAACATTATAGTAAGGCGTAAAAAAATTGCATGGTTCCAATAGCATTCAATTTTAAAATAGGTGGGGTAGGTAGATTTTTTATTTTATTTTATTATATTTTCTTTTTCATATGTGAGTGTCTAGTTCAGGTTTTCCATTGTTTTCCAAATGGTCTCTGTGTTGTTTATTTCTTCCTTTTTAGATATTCAGCCGTTACAGATTGGAAGAATAGTTTTATATTGTCTTCTAAAAGTTCGTGACAGTTTCCGCACCCACTATTTCTTGCGAGACTTCACGATTTTCGTGATTTTATTATTCTTTTTTTCTCGAATACGTAAAAAAAGTTTAGGGTCGGCATGAAAAACTAGGTGGGGGCGGCTATCCAGAACCAAACAGCTTTTTTTATTTGGCCTAATTACAATTTATAAATACATTTACCAGATAAATGTGTACATCAATAGCTAACGGGAAAAGGGGCCTGGAAATAGTTGTCTTGCAACTCTAGTCCAACCCTTATAAACACATTTGACAGTTAATTGACAATAAATATTATCTGGGCATGTCCAATAAGATATAGTAAATCTAGAGTTCTCAAAACTTACAAATACATACAATACACACAACAACAACAACAACAGCAACAACAACAACAACAACAACAACAACAACACATATTATTAAGTAAATACATCTAATCTAAAGTATAAAATTACCTGACTGTAGATATTTTTTAAACTCTCGTTTGAACTCTGACCTGCAGTGGATATTCCTGATATTCGTTGGTATTCTATAATTCCATATTATTGCACCTGCATACTTTATGGTAAATTGACCCAACCTATGTTTGGCTCTTGGAATACGTAAATCATTCCGGGTGCTTTGTCTTTGTCTGAGAAGGGGGGAGGGGTCACATTTTACAGCTCAGACATAATCAATCAATCAATCAATCAATCAATCAATCAAAATAATTTGCAGAACGCCAAAATCCAGGCGAAGTTCTGTTCAGGGGTTCTGGATAGTTAATCCACACCGTAGGCTTTACAAAATAAATGTGTCTTCAGTTTTCTTTTGAAATAATCAATAGTTGGTGCAAGTTTAATGTCAGTTGGCAGTGAATTCCAAAGCTTTGGAGCAGCATAAGCGAAAGAACGTCCACCGTAGTTGATTTGCTTGTAACTTGTTGTCGTAAGAAGGTTTTTGTCCTTTGAGCGTAAGGTGCGAGCTGGTATGTATACTTGTATATCAAGGTCGGAAATGTACTCAGGTGTAAGACCATGAATTGCTTTGCAAGTCAGGAGTAAGATCTTGTAGTCGATTCTAGAACGAACTGGTAACCAATGGAGTTTGATGAAAGTAGGAGTTATGTGTTCATATTTCTTTGACCGGGTGATGATTCTTGCAGCTGTGTTTTGTGCGCGCTGAAGTTGGTTTGTGACTGATTCAGGGAGACCATACAGTAAAGAATTACAGTAATCAAGTTTAGTGGATACAACAGCATGAATTAAAGTACATCAATCCGCACTTGAGACGTATTGACTTATAGAGCCAATGCGGCGGAGATGACAGTACATTGATTTACCCTAAATCCTCCCAGCCTACCCACTGTGAATACTGAAGGCTCCCTAAGTTCATATCAAAAATTGTGTTCAGGATCCTGAACACGTATTCAAACTTTTTTTTGTAGACAATATCCCTCACCTCTTTGAAAGTGAAGCATATCCTATGTCTTAGTCTATATAAATGTGTCGCTCTCGATCACATTAATGCTTTCTCAGTATTATTTTCAAGTGGAAATCATACTATATTCTCAACATTACAACTAAGTTTTCAATTTGGCGGATGTGTTAACTAATGCTGTGCATGCTCCTCTATGTTACGTAGAACGATGAATTTAGAACGATGTCGTCGTAGTGGCTGCCGAGAAGGACTCCGATGTAGCAGTTCGGAGTATTTATTGCTGTTTTGAACAGAACAGAACAGAACAGATTCGAGTACTTACGTAGCAATTGCAATGATAACTGAAACTAAGGAATTAACTGTTTTTATGAGGCAACCATGGAAATAATTGGAATTCCGAGAGATTTTAGACTGGCCTTGTTCGATAATAGAAATGACGACATCTTATTAAAGTCATGCTCCAAAACATATCTCAAATAAACGCAAAGACTAATTATGATTTTACTCTATTTCAATAGTCTAGGGTATCGCCATGGCGACAGCATCAGCTGGGGACATCAAAAAAGAATTACACAATTTTCGTATAATTGATGAAGATAAACTGATCTATGATTCAGACGAACCAATAGGATCAGGTGGTTTTGGAGAAGTGTACCTTGCCAAACATAATGACTGGGTGATGGATGTAGCTGTCAAGAAATGTTATTTATATAGTAAAATAACAGAAAAGTAAGTCAATCACTATTGTATTACAGTAGTTATGATTCAATACCGTGCTGGGTTTTAATAACTCCCGTTTTCAAATATATTTTTATTTTCTTACATACATTATTGACATAATAATAAGGTTTGTTTTCGTTCACCTGACTCTGTTATTAAATGATTCTGTACGCGTTTTGACCCAATACTAGTTGTAACGGGCTTGGAGTATAATTTCTTTCGGTCAGTCAACAATCTATGCACAGTTTATATTTTAATTAGAGGTCCAATTTATATATTTAACTTAATTTAATTTATTTCATAAAAAAACTTTCTTATGACAGATAAAAATCGTGTTAGGGTGCAGATTTTAGAATGCAGGCCTGGACAATTTGTTCGAATTTACTGTTCCATATTACGGGTAGAGCTACGCACAGGTGATTTTACACTCTCCAGGGTGTACTACATGTATATATCATTGTTATCAAGTAACTTATATCCGACAAGACACGTTTCAGACAACACAATCCCAGGTTCAGCTAGTGCTGCTGTAATAGTACAAGTATAATAGAAGAAATAGGGTGTTCGTTATTGCCAATTGATATCCGAGGAATGTATTTCTTAACAATAAGTTCACATAGTATTTTATGGACAATACTACGAAAATTTTAATATTTGGTGACACACACGGTGTATGCATATTAATTAAGCTGCTGTTTGTACGTACTTCCCTTCTCTAAATCATTAACATTGTGATAAAGTAACCCATGTGTTAACTTTAAAGAAAGAATTGGTTATGACAGATCTTTAAGTTCTAACACCTTCTGGTCTTTTTAGTGGTTCTTATTTTCTTTCACATATTATTTGATATTCAAAAATCTTGAACAGAATTATTGTTTTGCAGTATTTTACCGTGTCAAATATACGTTTTGAGAACCAAATTATGAAGATTATATTATTAAATTTATCACATTTGCTGACACGGAACAAATTAATTAAACTTTTATTACACTCTCTCAGTCCTTGGAGCTTCACATAGCTAAAATTTAGGTTGTTTTGTATGTACCGACATTTATTTCATAAGTGTACTTGAATATCCTTGTACATCCACTACATAGAGCTAACCATTCATTGACTTTATTAATGTTAATATTAAGTTCTAACACCTTAATTGTCTATTTGGATTTTTTTTATTTTCTTCCACTTATTATTTGATATTTTGTGAATAAAAATACAACATTTCAAAAACTTTGAATAGCAATTATTGTTTTGCAGTATTTGACGTAGTAGATCAAAAGGTGTTGACACATTTACCAAAAGAAATATTGATTTTGTAACGTCAACTTTATATCCCTATTTCGTCTACCTTTCTAGGGAAAAGACAGCGATCATTGAAGAAGCCAAAAAACTTGCCTCTGTACATCACCCCAATATTGTACTATTCTATGGTGTATGCATGGCACCAAGGTATTATGGTATTGTTATGCAATTTGTGGCTCGTGGATCTCTGTTTTCTCTTTTAAAACGAGATGATGTTCACCTTTCATGGGCAAAGAGAAGTAAATTCCTTTATGAAACCAGTCAGGGGATGAATTTTCTGCACACGTTGGGACCATATCGAATCTATCATATGGATTTGAAGACGGAAAATTTGCTGATTGACGAAAACGGCACAATAAAGGTATAAATGCATTGTATTCAATAACTAAATTATAATGTTCAACCAAGTGTTTTGAATTTCAGAGAAATACATCTCAAATTGACACCTCAAAACACCTTTGATATTTCAATATGAGAATTGAAAGAGATCCATACCACAAGAATGACGAACATCACATAGGACACATTGTAAAGATAGCCGTACCACAGGAATGGGGAATGTCACATAGGACACATAGTAAAGATAGCCGTACCACAGGAATGGGGAATGTCACACAGGACACATTGTAAAGATGGCCGTACCACAAGAATGGGGAATGTCACATAGGACACATTGTAAAGATAGCCATACCACAAGAATGGGGTATGTCACATAGGACACATTGTAAAGATAGCCGTACCACAGGAATGGGGTATGTCACATAGGACACATTGTAAATATAGCCGTACCACAGGAATGGGGAACGTCACATAGGACACATTGTAAAGATAGCCGTACCACAAGAATGGGGAATGTCACATAGGACACATTGTAAAGATAGCCGTACCACAAGAATGGGGTATGTCACATAGGACACATTGTAAAGATAGCCGTACCACAGGAATGGGGTATGTCACATAGGACACATTGTAAAGATAGCCGTACCACAGGAATGGGGAATGTCACATAGGACACATTGTAAAGATAGCCGTACCACAAGAATGGGGAATGTCACACAGGACACATTGTAAAGATAGCCGTACCACAGGAATGGGGAATGTCACATAGGACACATTGTAAATATAGCCGTACCACAGGAATGGGGAATGTCACACAGGACACATTGTAAATATAGCCGTACCACAGGAATGGGGAATGTCACACAGGACACATTGTAAAGATAGCCGTACCACAAGAATGGGGAATGTCACATAGGACACATTGTAAAGATAGCCGTACCACAAGAATGGGGAATGTCACATAGGACACATTGTAAATATAGCCGTACCACAGGAATGGGGAATGTCACATAGGACACATAGTAAAGATAGCCGTACCACAAGAATGGGGAATGTCACATAGGACACATTGTAAAGATAGCCGTACCACAAGAATGGGGAATGTCACATAGGACACATTGTAAATATAGCCGTACCACAGGAATGGGGAATGTCACATAGGACACATTGTAAATATAGCCGTACCACAGGAATGGGGTATGTCACATAGGACACATTGTAAAGATAGCCGTACCACAGGAATGGGGTATGTCACATAGGACACATTGTAAAGATAGCCGTACCACAGGAATTGGGAATGTCATATAGGACACATTGTAAAGATAGCCGTACCATTCATTCATATACTAGTTCATTGTAATAATCATATTTTATAAAATCATTTTCAACTGGTTCGAACTATATAGAAAAATAATTTAGCCTTCCTTGATAACTCTATGAATCTTGCTTTTAATTTTTACTTTCTGCATACTATTGCAAAATGTGTTTGTCAAATGAACTCCGTCCGATTAATTCAGTTTTCTTTAACCCATAATTTTCTCATTGATGTATATAGTCATGAAATTATGTTTCAGATTGCAGATTTTGGTTTGTCTAAAGTAAAAAGCGTGACTCAAACGATTCCAACAACAACAACAACAACAACAACAACAACAAAAACAAAAACAACAAGAAAATATGGAACAATCTCACATATTCCACCAGAACACTTGGCCGATTATACCTGTCCAGTTACAAAGAAGTTTGATGTCTACAGGTAAATGAACTCTAGCTAACTTTGAGATAACTGTTTCAAATATTTATTATAACTTTATTTCAGTACTGACACTTTAAATTTTGGATGTTATATAAATGTATCACTAATAAGTATTCCGTACGCCATGACATTTATGGACAGTTTTATCTCAATGAATACTGCATGCACTAAGAATGTATCAGTTCATATAATTTATACACAATAATTATACGACTAATAAATGATGCAAAGATTTACTCTTTGTCTTTCCTTTCCTATTTTATGTCAGTTTTGGAATAGTTACCTGGGAGGTACTGTCAAGACAAATTCCATATTCAGGTATGTTTTCTTGAAATTTTGTTTTTAAAAAGATGTAACGAAAGGGGACTTATTATAGCCCAGGAATGGGTTCATTTCTGTTTGCAGACAAAATACCATGTTATTTTTTAAAGTAAAATTTGAAATTGCTGCATAAATATACGATATATGCTGATAGGTAACACAGTTACAGATCACTGCATATTTGTTCTAGTTATCACTTCATTGCAAACACACTTCCAAGTTGCTTTACATGTGATACTATTTCTACAGCTGCTGTCAACTCTGCATTGGTGTACAATGCAGTTCAAGGTGGTCAGAGACCAGATATTCGTGTTATACCACCTGATGCACCTGAAGAATTGAAGAAAATTATGGAGAAGTGTTGGAGTCAAACTCCAGACGAGAGACCATATTTTCGTGGTAATTACTGTTAAAACTGTATGCATCTATGGCATAATGCATTCCCCACTATGATCATATATCAACAAATACCACCAATGGCGTACATCGTAGCACAACTGTACAGTTTTACAAATGTTTACCCACATGCTGATCCATGCTAGTATAGGTGTTCATTTGCTGAATGATTATCCAGTTGCCTATCCAACCCTGTTGTTATCTTTGAAATATACACGATAATTTGGCTGTTGCTATGGTTGTGGTCATGTTGCTAGACGTATTTGAATACATATTTTTAATGTTTGTTCACTTGTCTATGAATTCCTCACGATCATTTGGCTCTGGACATGGGTATGGTCTTGTTGCTAGGCACATTTACATACATTTTTGAATGTTTATTCACTTGTCTATTAATCACTTTTATCTTTGTTAAATCTTTGTAATATATGTGATAATTTGGGTGTTGCTAATGGCATGTCTTGTTGCTAGGCACATTTGCATACACTTTTTGAATGTTTGTTCACTTGTCTAAAAATCCCTGTTATCTGTGTTAAATGCATCACCGTTGGCTGTCGCTATGGATGTGGTTATTGTTGCTAGGGATTTTTGCATACCTGTTTTATGTTTACCTGTCTACTAGATCATGTTGTTATTTGATCAAAATATAGTGTCATTAGGTTGCTAGGGCCAGTTTTGTCCAACTGTTTTGAAGAAAATCGAAGAGTAACACTTTCTAGAAACATCTCACCAAGTTTCAGTCTCATTGTCCAAGTACTTTCTGAGATTTAAGGTTCTGACTAAAATTCACATTTGTACACCTTATTTGCATATCACTGATGAAATTTCTTACACCTCACATGCATCCTCACTAAATTTCAGCCCAATCTACTCAGCAGTTTTGGAATTAAAGATGTTTGACCAAAAAGACACATTTTTAGCCCTAGTTTGCATATTACTGATGAAATCATCACACATCTATAAGAGCATTTTCACTAAATTTCAGACCGATCTGCCCAGTAGTTTTTGAGTTCACATTTTTTTACCCAGTGGGGTTAATATAATTATGACTTGACCAATTTCCCAATTACCCAAGGTAATATACCCCCAAAATATCATGGCAATCGGTCAAATGGTTTTTTGACTTTAAGTTGTTTACAGACAGACAGACAGACAGACATACACACAGACAGACACTGTGTGATGCCTATAGCACTACTGAACCTTATCAGTTCAGTTGTGCTAAAAACAAATTTGACCTGCATATGTACCATAATTATGATATGTTACCATTGTGTCAGGTTTGAAAGAAATTAGAGAGTGCATGTTTGAGAAAGGACATATTACGGACAGATGCATGCATGCATTTAGAGACAGAACCTATTGTAATTGCACCCCCTTGGGCGGGGGGAGGGGGCTAATTAAACACAATTCAATGCACCTTTCATTTGTAGTCATGTTATCTTCAACAGCTTAGTGACAATGTCAAGATCATACATCATTACTATTCCCATGTTGAAATGAATATTATCTTTATGTTAATACTAGATATCACTATACAGTGACATTTCTTTTGATTTTGTGTGTCAGTGTAAATGCCGTTTACAATCACAGATGTGATTATAGTATCATTAAGTTATCAACGTCATTAATGTTACTAAGAAAATAATTACTACATGTAAGTAATTCTGTGGCTAATTCAAGTTTTTCCTTTCTTCTAGTTATTTTACTAACGTTGAAGGAAATCACAGAAAGCTTGACGGTGAGTGCTATGTACAACTGACTCTGTATATCTGGATGAAGTGATCTTTATAGATGATTAGTACAGGGATTTTTTTTTACTGTGATTAAATTGTTGTCAATTCTTCCCCATTTAACCCCACCCCCCCCCCAAAAAAAAAAAAAAAAAAAATTGTTTCTGGTCAGGGCAAGTATAACTTAAATGTAAACCCTCATCACTTTACCCTCATGTTGGTCTTTTTTGTGTACGCGTTTTTCCAGCCCATACAGTCTGAAGATCTGGAGGAAGCACAAAAATAACCCTCCGTACTTCAATGAAGACAACAGCAAAGCCAAGCGTGAACAAGCAAATGACATCTGTCCCACACTTGCTCTAAACGTGGGGTTATACTTCCATGCTCTAAAGAACTAAATACAGGCATTCATCAGAGATGACTCAGTCCCCTCAATGGATGTTTTCAGGGGCTTGCCACAGTTATGGTAGTGTGATGTATTAGGTTAAATGAAATATAGTGCAATGGCATTCTAGGACAACTGTATGATTGACTGAATATGTTTTGATTATATACTTATTTGTCTACTAATCCATGTTGTTATCTTTCCGATATAAGTGATCATTTGGCTGTTGCTATTGGTGTGGTATTGTTGCTAGGCACATTTACATACATTTTTTGAATGTTTGTTCAATTGTCTATTAATACATAGTTATCTTTCCCATATAACAAATCATTTGGTTGTTGCCATGGGCGTTGTCTTGTTGCTAGGTTCATTTGCATACATTTTAAATCTAAAAATCAATGTTATCTTTGTAAAAAACACCACCGTTTGGCTGTTGCTATGGGAGTGGTCATGGTTGCTAAGGATATTTGCATACATTTTTTGCAATGTTTACTCGCCTTCCTACCTGACAATGTGTTTTAACCAAAACACACTGCCATTTGGTTGTTTCTATGGGCGTGGTCATTGTTGCTAGGACCAAAATGTTTTACAGAAAATCTGCTGAATAACACTTCTAAGAACATATCCACCAAATTTCAGGCCATACTACCCAGTAGTTTTAGAGTTTAAGTTTTCTGACCAAAAATCACATTTTGTGACCCAAAAATGGCTCTAAGTTGGCTAAATTGAATCATATCCCAAAACCAATTGGCATACATATGTAAGTCATAGTTCATTATCCATTTACAAAGTTTCAAAGAAATCCAAGATATGGCTTCAGACACACACAGGTCTCCGAAAAATGTTGATTAAAATGTATTTTCTCCAAACCCCCCCCCCCCCCAACCGCCATTAATTCTGACAACCACCTGATCTCTCAAACCTCTTATTTTCTTTCTCTACAAAATACTGGTTACTGATAGGTCAATGGCATTGTCAATCAACTTTAATTGGGTGGATGCTAATACTGGTTACTGATAGGTCAATGGCATTGTCAGTGAACTTGGTTGGATGCTAATACTGGTTACTGATAGGTCAATGGCATTGTCAATCAACTTTAATTGGGTGGATGCTAATACTGGTTACTGATAGGTCAATGGCATTGTCAATCAACTGTAATTGGATGGATACTAATACTGGTTACTGATAGGTCAATGGCATTGTCAATCAACTTTAATTGGATGGATACTAATACTGGTTACTGATAGGTCAATGGCATTGTCAATCAACTTTAATTGGGTGGATGCTAATACTGATTACTGATAGGTCAATGGCATTGTCAATCAACTTTAATTGGATGGATGCTAATACTGGTTACTGATAGGTCAATGGCATTGTAAACCAACTTTAATTGGATGGATACTAATACTGGTTACTGATAGGTCAATGGCATTGTCAATCAACTTTAATTGGATGGATGCTAATACTGATTACTGATAGGTCAATGGCATTGTCAATCAACTTTAATTGGATGGATGCTAATACTGATTACTGATAGGTCAATGGCATTGTCAATTAACTTTAATTGGGTGGATTCTAATACTGGTTACTGATAGGTCAATGGCATTGTCAATCAACTTTAATTGGGTGGATGCTAATACTGGTTACTGATAGGTCAATGGCATTGTCAATCAACTTTAATTGGGTGGATGCTAATACTGGTTACTGATAGGTCAATGGCATTGTCAATCAACTTTAATTAGGTGGATACTAATACTGGTTACTGATAGGTCAATGGCATTGTCAATCAACTTTAATTGGGTGGATACTAATACTGGTTACTAATAGGTCAATGGCATTGTCAATCAACTTGGTTGGATGCTAATACTGGTTACTGATAGGTCAATGGCATTGTCAATCAACTTTAATTGGATGGATGCTAATACTGATTACTGATAGGTCAATGGCATTGTCAATCAACTTTAATTAGGTGGATGCTAATGCTGGTTACTGATAGGTCAATGGCATTGTCAATCAACTTTAATTGGGTGGATGCTAATACTGGTTACTGATAGGTCAATGGCATTGTCAATCAACTTTAATTGGGTGGATGCTAATACTGGTTACTGATAGGTCAATGGCATTAGAATCAACTTTAATTGGGTGGATTCTAATACTGGTTACTGATAGGTCAATGGCATTGTCAATCAACTTTAATTGGGTGGATGCTAATACTGGTTACTGATAGGTCAATGGCATTGTCAATCAACTTTAATTGGGTGGATGCTAATACTGGTTACTGATAGGTCAATGGCATTGTCAATCAACTTTAATTAGGTGGATGCTAATACTGGTTACTGATAGGTCAATGGCATTGTCAATTAACTTTAATTGGGTGGATGCTAATACTGGTTACTGATAGGTCAATGGCATTGTCAATCAACTTTAATTGGGTGGATACTAATACTGGTTACTGATAGGTCAATGGCATTGTCAATCAACTTGGTTGGATGCTAATACTGGTTACTGATAGGTCAATGGCATTGTCAATCAACTTGGGTGGATGCTAATACTGGTTACTGATAGGTCAATGGCATTGTCAATCAACTTTAATTGGGTGGATTCTAATACTGGTTACTGATATGTCAATGGCATTGTCAATCAACTTTAATTGGGTGGATTCTAATACTGGTTACTGATAGGTCAATGGCATTGTCAATCAACTTTAATTGGGTGGATGCTAATACTGGTTACTGATAGGTCAATGGCATTGTCAATCAACTTGGGTGGATGCTAATACTGGTTACTGATAGGTCAATGGCATTGTCAATCAACTTTAATTGGGTGGATACTAATACTGGTTACTGATAGGTCAATGGCATTGTCAATCAACTGTAATTGGATGGATACTAATACTGGTTACTGATAGGTCAATGGCATTGTCAATCAACTTTAATTGGATGGATACTAATACTGGTTACTGATAGGTCAATGGCATTGTCAATCAACTTTAATTGGGTGGATGCTAATACTGATTACTGATAGGTCAATGGCATTGTCAATCAACTTTAATTGGATGGATACTAATACTGGTTACTGATAGGTCAATGGCATTGTAAACCAACTTTAATTGGATGGATACTAATACTGGTTACTGATAGGTCAATGGCATTGTCAATCAACTTGGGTGGATGCTAATACTGGTTACTGATAGGTCAATGACATTGTCAATCAACTTTAATTGGGTGGATGCTAATACTGGTTACTGATAGGTCAATGGCATTGTCAATCAACTTTAATTGGGTGGATGCTAATACTGGTTACTGATAGGTCAATGGCATTGTCAATCAACTTTAATTGGATGGATACTAATACTGGTTACTAATAGGTCAATGGCATTGTCAATCAACTTTAATTGGATGGATGCTAATACTGGTTACTGATAGGTCAATGGCATTGTCAATCAACTTTAATTGGGTGGATACTAATACTGGTTACTAATAAGTCAATGGCATTGTCAATTAACTTTAATTGGGTGGATACTAATACTGGTTACTGATAGGTCAATGGCATTGTCAATCAACTTTAATTAGGTGGATGCTAATGCTGGTTACTGATAGGTCAATGGCATTGTCAATAAACTTTAATTGGGTGGATGCTAATACTGGTTACTGATAGGTCAATGGCATTGTCAATCAACTTTAATTGGGTGGATGCTAATACTGGTTACTGATAGGTCAATGGCATTGTCAATCAATTTTAATTGGGTGGATTCTAATACTGGTTACTGATAGGTCAATGGCATTGTCAATCAACTTTAATTGGGTGGATGCTAATACTGGTTACTGATAGGTCAATGGCATTGTCAGTGAACTTGGTTGGATGCTAATACTGGTTACTGATAGGTCAATGGCATTGTCAATCAACTTTAATTGGGTGGATGCTAATACTGGTTACTGATAGGTCAATGGCATTGTGAATCAACTTTAATTAGGTGGATGCTAATACTGGTTACTGATAGGTCAATGGCATTGTCAATTAACTTTAATTGGGTGGATGCTAATACTGGTTACTGATAGGTCAATGGCATTGTCAATCAACTTTAATTGGATGGATACTAATACTGGTTACTGATAGGTCAATGGCATTGTCAATCAACTTTAATTGGATGGATACTAATACTGGTTACTGATAGGTCAATGGCATTGTCAATCAACTTTAATTGGGTGGATGCTAATACTGGTTACTGATAAGTCAATGGCATTGTCAATCAACTTTAATTGGGTGAATGCTAATACTGGTTACTGATAGGTCAATGGCATTGTCAATCAACTTTAATTGGGTGGATACTAATACTGGTTACTAATAGGTCAATGGCATTGTAAATCAACTTTAATTGGGTGGATACTAATACTGGTTACTAATAGGTCAATGGCATTGTCAATCAACTTGGTTGGATGCTAATACTGGTTACTGATAGGTCAATGGCATTGTCAATCAAGTTGGTTGGATGCTAATACTAGTTACTGATAGGTCAATGGCATTGTCAATCAACTTTAATTGGGTGGATACTAATACTGGTTACTGATAGGTCAATGGCATTGTCAATCAACTTGGTTGGATGCTAATACTGGTTACTGATAGGTCAATGGCATTGTCAATCAACTTCAGTGGATGCTAATACTGGTTACTGATAGGTCAATGCCATTGTCAATCAACTTGGATGGATGCTAATACTGGTTACTGATATGTCAATGGCATTGTCAATCAACTTTAATTGGGTGGATTCTAATACTGGTTACTGATAGGTCAATGGCATTGTCAATCAACTTTAATTGGGTGGATGCTAATACTGGTTACTGATAGGTCAATGGCATTGTCAATCAACTTGGGTGGATGCTAATACTGGTTACTGATATGTCAATGGCATTGTCAATCAACTTTAATTGGGTGGATTCTAATACTGGTTACTGATAGGTCAATGGCATTGTCAATCAACTTTAATTGGGTGGATTCTAATACTGGTTACTGATAGGTCAATGGCATTGTCAATCAACTTTAATTGGGTGGATGCTAATACTGGTTACTGATAGGTCAATGGCATTGTCAATCAACTTTAATTGGGTGGATACTAATACTGGTTACTGATAGGTCAATGGCATTGTCAATCAACTTTAATTGGGTGGATGCTAATACTGGTTACTGATAGGTCAATGGCATTGTCAATCAACTTTAATTGGGTGGATACTAATACTGGTTACTGATAGGTCAATGGCATTGTCAATCAACTTTAATTGGGTGGATACTAATACTGGTTACTGATAGGTCAATGGCATTGTCAATCAACTTGGGTGGATGCTAATACTGGTTACTGATAGGTCAATGACATTGTCAATCAACTTTAATTAGGTGGATGCTAATACTGGTTACTGATAGGTCAATGGCATTGTCAATCAACTTTAATTGGGTGGATACTAATACTGGTTACTGATAGGCCAATGGCATTGTCAATCAACTTTAATTGGGTGGATGCTAATACTGGTTACTGATAGGTCAATGGCATTGTCAATCAACTTTAATTGGATGGATACTAATACTGGTTACTGATAGGTCAATGGAATTGTCAATCAACTTTAATTGGGTGGATGCTAATACTGGTTACTGATAGGTCAATAGCATTGTCAATCATCTTGGGTGTGTACTAATTATTTTAGAATCTAAGTAACAACACATATAAAGTATTATGGGTTATATTAATCATGAATCTACAATAAAATTACAGTTCTCAATTCTGACAAATGTCAATAATAACATCAACCATTTACCGATAAAAGCTGAAAGAATTTTTTGTAGGACAGGTAAGTAAAAATCTGAACTTTATTGTCAACATTACAGACTCAAGCTAGCCGAGAAAAGGGCAAAGATAGAAGTGCTACCAAACCCAAAATACCACAAGTAGAGAAGAAAATAGTCAGTAAAGCCGATGTAGTTAAACCAAAGATAGGAGTGAAAGAAGTTGAGGCTCTTGCGCAGGATTTCCTGAAAAGAGTAGCTGTGAAAGAGGATGGTAAGTTGATTATAACATTTGTTTTATGGGGAATATGAAACTCTTGTCATATTTATATAGTTCATACACATATATTATATAAATAATAAACATTTTAATACTAAAAGATTCACTGGATACTAAAGGTACATGCAAACATCAGTCATTTATTTATCTTTCCAGCAGGAGATGCACAAAAAATCAAGTACAAGTTTAAGGTCATCAAATGTTCATACAATTATTTGTCAGCAGTGTATAGGGTTTACATCAGTACCCATACAGTTTTATAAAGGTATTACTCTGTTCTATACTGCTATTGTTTTAGTGTCTGAAATTGACAGTGGGAATATGATTGTAATGAGCAGTTTTCCCTTTGATAAACTCCTGATGTTAATAGGCCATTATAGACTGCAAACAGGAAATTGAGAATACAGTGCCCTCACTCATATTGGGGGTATCATCACCTCATAGTACTGGTTTTTAAGAACTTTGTCCCTTGGTATTCTGTAGAAGTGTAAATCAGGGATGTTTTTCATATTGTTTGGACATCGAGGAAAGCAGCAGTGATTAACCAAGTAACCTATAACATGTATACCCTAAGGGACACACAGACAGGAAGTAGAGTGCCATCATCACAAATTTTAGAAAGGCACAATTCAAAAGAGTCCAGTAACACTACCTGTCAATTGAAGAGTCCAGTTACACTGCCTGTCAATTCAAAAGGGTCCAGTTACACTGCCTGTCAATTCAAAAGAGTCCAGTTACACTGCCTGTCAATTCAAAAGAGTCCAGTTACACTGCCTGTCAATTCAAAAGAGTCCAGCTACACTGCCTGTCAATTCAAAAGAGTCAAGTTACACTGCCTGTCAATTCAAAAGAGTCCAGTTACACTGCCTGTCAATTCAAAAGAGTCCAGTTACACTGCCTGTCAATTCAAAAGAGTCCAGCTACACTGCCTGTCAATTCAAAAGAGTCAAGTTACACTGCCTGTCAATTCAAGAGTCCAGCTACACTGCCTGTCAATTCAAAAGAGTCCAGCTACACTGCCTGTCATTTCAAAAGGCCAGCTACACTGCCTGTCAATTCAAAAGAGTCCAGCTACAATGCCTGTCAATTCAAAAGAGTCCAGCTACAATGCCTGTCAACTCAAGAGTCCAGCTACACTGCCTGTCAATTAAAAAGAGTCCAGCTAAACTGCATGTCAATTCAAAAGAATCCAGTTACACTGCCTGTCAATTCAAGAGTCCAGCTACACTGCCTGTCAATTCAAAAGAGTCCAGCTACAGTGCCTGTCAATTCAAAAGAGTCCAGCTACACTGCCTGTCAATTCAAAAGACTCCAGCTACACTGCATGTCAATTCAAAAGGCCAGTTACACTGCCTGTCAATTCAAAAGAGTCCAGCTACACTGCCTGTCAATTCAAAAGACTCCAGCTACACTGCCTGTCAATTCAAAAGGCCAGTTACACTGCCTGTCAATTCAAGAGTCGTTACACTGCCTGTCAATTCAGAAGAGTCCATCTACACTGCCTGTCAATTCAAAACAGTCCAGCTACAATGCCTGTCAATTCAAAAGAGTCCAGTACACTGCCTGTCAATTCAAGAGTCCAGTTACACTGCCTGTCAATTCAAAAGAGTCCAGTTACACTGCCTATCAATTCAAAAGGCCAGCTACACTGCCTGTTAATTCAAGAGTCCAGTTACACTGCCTATCAATTAAAAAGGGTCCAGTTACACTGCCTATCAATTCAAAAGGCCAGCTACACTGCCTGTCAATTCAAAAGAGTCCAGTTACACTGCCTATCAATTCAAAAGGCCAGCTACACTGCCTGTCAATTCAAAAGAGTCCAGTTACGCTGCCTATCAATTAAAAAGAGTCCAGTTACACTGCCTGTCAATTCAAAAGGCCAGCTACACTGCCTGTCAATTCATAATGGCCAGGTACACTGCCTGTCAATTCAAAAGAGTCCAGTTACACTGCCTGTCAATTCAAGAGTCTAGCTACACAGCCTTTCAATTCAAAAAGGCCAGTTACACTGCCTGTCAATTCAAAATGGCCAGGTACATTGCCTCTCAATTCAAAAGAGTCCAGTTACACTGCCTCTCACTTACTTGTCATATGTTAGTTGTCTAGAGCTAATGACCATTTCACACTACCTCAAGTTTGTCCTGCAAACATTCCATCACCTTTTATTCTTTGTCAGAACACATTATGGAAAGTTAAGAAATTATCATCTAAACACACGTTGACCTCCAACTTGACATTTGATTTTATTGTTACGGCGGGGAGTGAAATTATAGTAAAACTTAGAGTTCATTTTTGTAGAGGGAACCCAATCAAACTATGGTGAAACTCTAACAGGTTTCATTGTTACAGAGGGGAGCCCAGTGAAGCTATTCATGTATCACGAAACATTTTTATAGAGGGAACCCAATCTAACTGTGGTGAAACTCCAACAGAGTTAATTTTTATGGAATGAACCCAATGAAATTATTGTGACACCCTAACAGATTGCAATGTTATAAAAGGGAACCAAATGAAACTATTTTGAAACTCTAACACATTCTTTGTTGGAGGGGAAGCCAATGTAAGTATATTAAAACTGTTTAGAGGGGAACCCAATGTGAAACTATGGGTAAGTTTTAACAGATTTCATTACTATGGAAGTGAACCCAGTGAAACTATGGGTAAGTTTTAACAGATTTCATTACTATGGAAGTGAACCCAGTGAAACTATGGGTAAGTTTTAACAGATTTCATTACTATGGAAGTGAACCCAGTGAAACTATGGGTAAGTTTTAACAGATTTCATTACTATGGAGGTGAACCCAGTGAAACTATGGGTAAGTTTTAACAGATTTCATTACTATGGAGGTGAACCCAGTGAAACTATGGGTAAGTTTTAATAGACTTCATTACTATGGAGGTGAACCCAGTGAAACTATGGGTAAGTTTTAACAGATTTCATTACTTATAATGGAGGTGGACCCAGTGAAACTATGGGTAAGTTTTAACAGATTTCATTACTATGGATCGAGGTGAACGCAGTGAAACTATGGGTTAGTTTTAACAGGTTTCATTACTATGGAGGTGAACCCAGTGAAACTATGGGTTAGTTTTAACAGATTTCATTACTATGGATCGAGGTGAACGCAGTGAAACTATGGGTTAGTTTTAACAGGTTTCATTACTATGGAGGTGAACCCAGTGAAACTATGGGTAAGTTTTAACAGATTTCATTACTATGGAGATGAACCCAGTGAAACTATGGGTAAGTTTTAACATATTTCATTATTATGGAGGTGAACCCAGTGAAACTATGGGTAAGTTTTAACAGATTTCATTACTATGGAGGTGAACCCAGTGAAACTATGGGTAAGTTTTAATAGATTTCATTACTATGGAGGTGAACCCAGTGAAACTATGGGTTAGTTTTAACAGATTTCATTACTATGGAGGTGAACCCAGTGAAACTATGGGTTAGTTTTAACAGGTTTCATTACTATGGAGGTGAACCCAGTGAAACTATGGGTTAGTTTTAACAGGTTTCATTACTATGGAGGTGAACCCAGTGAAACTATGGGTTAGTTTTAACAGGTTTCATTACTATGGAGGTGAACCCAGTGAAACTATGGGTTAGTTTTAACAGATTTCATTACTATGGAGGTGAACCCAGTGAAACTATGGGTTAGTTTTAACAGGTTTCATTACTATGGAGGTGAACCCAGTGAAACTATGGGTAAGTTTTAACAGATTTCATTACTATGGAGGTGAACCCAGTGAAACTATGGGTAAGTTTTAACAGATTTCATTACTATGGAGGTGAACCCAGTGAAACTATGGGTTAGTTTTAACAGATTTCATTACTATGGAGGTGAACCCAGTGAAACTATGGGTTAGTTTTAACAGGTTTCATTACTATGGAGGTGAACCCAGTGAAACTATGGGTAAGTTTTAACAGATTTCATTACTATGGAGGTGGACCCAGTGAAACTATGGGTAAGTTTTAACAGATTTCATTACTATGGAGATGAACCCAGTGAAACTATGGGTAAGTTTTAACAGATTTCATTACTATGGAGATGAACCCAGTGAAACTATGGGTAAGTTTTAACAGATTTCATTACTATGGAGATGAACCCAGTGAAACTATGGGTAAGTTTTAACAGATTTCATTACTATGGAGGTAAACCCAGTGAAACTATGGGTAAGTTTTAACAGATTTCATTACTATGGAGGTGAACCCAGTGAAACTATGGGTAAGTTTTAACAGATTTCATTACTATGGAGATGAACCCAGTGAAACTATGGGTAAGTTTTAATAGATTTCATTATTATGGAGATGAACCCAGTGAAACTATGGGTTAGTTTTAACAGATTTCATTACTATGGAGGTGAACCCAGTGAAACTATGGGTTAGTTTTAACAGATTTCATTACTATGGAGGTGAACCCAGTGAAACTATGGGTTAGTTTTAACAGATTTCATTACTATGGAGGTGAACCCAGTGAAACGGGTTAGTTTTAACAGATTTCATTACTATGGAGGTGAACCCAGTGAAACTATGGGTTAGTTTTAACAGATTTCATTACTATGGATGTGAACCCAGTGAAACTATGGGTTAGTTTTAACAGATTTCATTACTATGGAGGTGAACCCAGTGAAACTATGGGTTAGTTTTAACAGATTTCATTACTATGGAGGTGAACCCAGTGAAACTATGGGTAAGTTTAAACAGATTTCATTACTATGGAGGTGGACCCAGTGAAACTATAGGTTAGTTTTAATAGATTTCATTATTATGGAGATGAACCCAGTGAAACTATGGGTAAGTTTTAATAGATTTCATTACTATGGAAGTGAACCCAGTGAAACTATGGGTTAGTTTTAACAGATTTCATTACTATGGAGGTGAACCCAGTGAAACTATGGGTTAGTTTTAACAGATTTCATTACTATGGAGGTGAACCCAGTGAAACTATGGGTTAGTTTTAACAGATTTCATTACTATGGAGGTAAACCCAGTGAAACTATGGGTAAGTTTTAATAGATTTCATTACTATGGAGGTGAACCCAGTGAAACTATGGGTAAGTTTTAATAGATTTCATTACTATGGAGGTGAACCCAGTGAAACTATGGGTAAGTTTTAACAGATTTCATTACTATGGAGGTGAACCCAGTGAAACTATGGGTAAGTTTTAATAGATTTCATTACTATGGAGGTGAACCCAGTGAAACTATGGGTTAGTTTTAACAGATTTCATTACTATGGAGGTGAACCCAGTGAAACTATGGGTTAGTTTTAATAGATTTCATTATTATGGAGGTGAACCCAGTGAAACTATGGGTTAGTTTTAATAGATTTCATTACTATGGAGGTGAACCCAGTGAAACTATGGGTAAGTTTTAACAGATTTCATTACTATGGAGATGAACCCAGTGAAACTATGGGTAAGTTTTAACAGATTTCATTACTATAGAGGTGAACCCAGTGAAACTATGGGTTAGTTTTAACAGATTTCATTACTATGGAGGTGAACCCAGTGAAACTATGGGTTAGTTTTAACAGATTTCATTACTATGGAGGTGAACCCAGTGAAACTTATATGGGTAAGTTTTAACAGATTTCATTACTATGGAAGTGAACCCAGTGAAACTATGGGTAAGTTTTAACAGATTTCATTACTATGGAGGTGAACCCAGTGAAACTTATATGGGTAAGTTTTAACAGATTTCATTACTATGGAGATGAACCCAGTGAAACTATGGGTAAGTTTTAATAGATTTCATTACTATGGAGGGGAACCCAGTGAAACTATGGGTAAGTTTTAATAGATTTCATTACTATGGAGATGAACCCAGTGAAACTATGGGTAAGTTTTAATAGATTTCATTACTATGGAGGGGAACCCAGTGAAACTATGGGTTAGTTTTAATAGATTTCATTACTATGGAGGTGAACCCAGTGAAACTATGGGTAAGTTTTAATAGATTTCATTACTATGGAAGTGAACCCAGTGAAACTATGGGTAAGTTTTAATAGATTTCATTACTATGGAGGTGAACCCAGTGAAACTATGGGTAAGTTTTAATAGATTTCATTACTATGGAAGTGAACCCAGTGAAACTATGGGTAAGTTTTAATAGATTTCATTACTATGGAGGTGAACCCAGTGAAACTATGGGTAAGTTTTAACAGATTTCATTACTATGGAGGTGAACCCAGTGAAACTATGGGTTAGTTTTAACAGATTTCATTACTATGGAGGTGAACCCAGTGAAACTATGGGTTAGTTTTAATAGATTTCATTACTATGGAGGTGAACCCAGTGAAACTATGGGTAAGTTTTAACAGATTTCATTACTATGGAGGTGAACCCAGTGAAACTATGGGTTAGTTTTAATAGATTTCATTACTATGGAGGTGAACCCAGTGAAACTATGGGTTAGTTTTAATAGATTTCATTACTATGGAGGTGAACCCAGTGAAACTTATATGGGTAAGTTTTAACAGATTTCATTACTATGGAGGTGAACCCAGTGAAACTATGGGTAAGTTTTAACATATTTCATTATTATGGAGGTGAACCCAGTGAAACTATGGGTAAGTTTTAATAGATTTCATTACTATGGAGGTGAACCCAGTGAAACTATGGGTTAGTTTTAACAGATTTCATTACTATGGAGGTGAACCCAGTGAAACTATGGGTTAGTTTTAATAGATTTCATTACTATGGAGGTGAACCCAGTGAAACTATGGGTTAGTTTTAATAGATTTCATTACTATGGAGGTGAACCCAGTGAAACTATGGGTAAGTTTTAATAGATTTCATTACTATGGAGGTGAACCCAGTGAAACTATGGGTAAGTTTTAATAGATTTCATTACTATGGAGGTGAACCCAGTGAAACTATGGGTTAGTTTTAACAGATTTCATTACTATGGAGGTGAACCCAGTGAAACTATGGGTTAGTTTTAACAGATTTCATTACTATGGAGGTGAACCCAGTGAAACTATGGGTAAGTTTTAACAGATTTCATTACCATGGAGATGAACCCAGTGAAACTATGGGTAAGTTTTAATAGATTTCATTACTATGGAAGTGAACCCAGTGAAACTATGGGTAAGTTTTAATAGATTTCATTACTATGGAGGTGAACCCAGTGAAACTATGGGTAAGTTTTAATAGATTTCATTACTATGGAGGTGAACCCAGTGAAACTATGGGTTAGTTTTAACAGATTTCATTACTATGGAGGTGAACCCAGTGAAACTATGGGTAAGTTTTAACAGATTTCATTACTATAGAGGTGAACCCAGTGAAACTATGGGTAAGTTTTAATAGACTTCATTACTATGGAGGTGAACCCAGTGAAACTATGGGTTAGTTTTAACAGATTTCATTACTATGGAGGTGAACCCAGTGAAACTATGGGTAAGTTTTAACAGATTTCATTACTATGGAGGTGAACCCAGTGAAACTATGGGTTAGTTTTAATAGATTTCATTATTATGGAGGTGAACCCAGTGAAACTATGGGTAAGTTTTAACAGATTTCATTACTATGGAGGTGAACCCAGTGAAACTATGGGTTAGTTTTAACAGATTTCATTACTATGGAGGTGAACCCAGTGAAACTATGGGTAAGTTTTAATAGATTTCATTACTATGGAGGTGAACCCAGTGAAACTATGGGTAAGTTTTAATAGATTTCATTACTATGGAGGTGAACCCAGTGAAACTATGGGTAAGTTTTAATAGATTTCATTACTATGGAGGTGAACCCAGTGAAACTATGGGTTAGTTTTAACAGATTTCATTACTATGGAGGTGAACCCAGTGAAACTATGGGTAAGTTTTAACAGATTTCATTACTATGGAGGTGAACCCAGTGAAACTATGGGTAAGTTTTAATAGACTTCATTACTATGGAGGTGAACCCAGTGAAACTATGGGTAAGTTTTAACAGATTTCATTACTATGGAGGTGAACCCAGTGAAACTATGGGTAAGTTTTAACAGATTTCATTACTATGGAAGTGAACCCAGTGAAACTATGGGTAAGTTTTAACAGATTTCATTACTATGGAAGTGAACCCAGTGAAACTATGGGTAAGTTTTAACAGATTTCATTACTATGGAGGTGAACCCAGTGAAACTATGGGTAAGTTTTAACAGATTTCATTACTATGGAGGTGAACCCAGTGAAACTATGGGTAAGTTTTAATAGACTTCATTACTATGGAGGTGAACCCAGTGAAACTATGGGTAAGTTTTAATAGATTTCATTACTATGGAGGTGAACCCAGTGAAACTATGGGTAAGTTTTAATAGATTTCATTACTATGGAAGTGAACCCAGTGAAACTATGGGTAAGTTTTAATAGATTTCATTACTATGGAGGTGAACCCAGTGAAACTATGGGTAAGTTTTAATAGATTTCATATGGAGGTGAACCCAGTGAAACTATGGGTAAGTTTTAACAGATTTCATTACTATGGAGGTGAACCCAGTGAAACTATGGGTAAGTTTTAATAGATTTCATTACTATGGAGGTGAACCCAGTGAAACTATGGGTAAGTTTTAATAGATTTCATTACTATGGAAGTGAACCCAGTGAAACTATGGGTAAGTTTTAATAGATTTCATTACTATGGAGGTGAACCCAGTGAAACTATGGGTAAGTTTTAATAGATTTCATATGGAGGTGAACCCAGTGAAACTATGGGTTAGTTTTAATAGATTTCATTATTATGGAAGTGAACCCAGTGAAACTATGGGTAAGTTTTAACAGATTTCATTACTATGGAGGTGAACCCATTGAAACTATGGGTTAGTTTTTATAGATTTCATTATTATGGAAGTGAACCCAGTGAAACTATGGGTAAGTTTTAACAGATTTCATTACTATGGAGGTGAACCCAGTGAAACTATGGGTAAGTTTTTACAGATTTCATTACTAAGGAGGTGATCCCAGTGAAACTATGGGTAAGTTTTAACAGATTTCATTACTATGGAGGTGAACCCAGTGAAACTATGGGTAAGTTTTAACAGATTTCATTACTATGGAGGTGAACCCAGTGAAACTATGGGTAAGTTTTAACAGATTTCATTACTATGGAAGTGAACCCAGTGAAACTATGGGTTAGTTTTAATAGATTTCATTACTATGGAGGTGAACCCAGTGAAACTATGGGTTAGTTTTAACAGATTTCATTACTATGGAGGTGAACCCAGTGAAACTATGGGTTAGTTTTAATAGATTTCATTATTATGGAGGTGAACCCAGTGAAACTATGGGTAAGTTTTTACAGATTTCATTACTAAGGAGGTGATCCCAGTGAAACTATGGGTAAGTTTTAACAGATTTTATTATCATTGAGGAAAACCCCAAAACAAATAAGGTGAACTTGGAACAGTTTGTTTTTTATAGAAGTTAACAAAATGAAACTACCTGGGAAATCTGACAGTGCAATCAAACTACTTGAGAACTTTATAACTTAGTATTTCATCAGATTTTGTCTAGTTGCCAGCACCATACAAAAACACTCACTCATATGAAAGACTTGACAATTGGTATTTAGAAATTAAACTAAACTATATTGTATATTTAAAGTATAGATTAAAAATATACCCCGACTTGTAACTTGTAAATTTTAGATCACACAATGGCAATAAATTTCAATTCAATCAATCATTTGTAGGTAGTAATAATAATTCCATCTGTTAACAAACAAAGCCAAAGTGTGAGTTAGAATAATTGATAACATGAAGACATCTCTCTGTATGACAGTTCAAATTATTTCAATCTATGAATACAAAATCTGACCTTGCAAATTATGAGACCAGAATGAGATCAAACTCAATGTGAAGGAGTTGATGTGACCAGAGAAAGCTGAAAAATAGTAAACACTAAACAGTCATAACAATATCTTAATTGTCATAGCTATTTTTACAGTTGTAGAATCTTCTTGATTTAGTATCACAGTCAAAACCACTGATCATAGAATAGGTTGTACTTGTCCAACATTTAACCCTTACAATTTACCACTTTCTGAAACAGAAGATAAATAAAAAAGTTTTAAAATAAGTAATAATACTCAGGAATTACATAGTAATTAAACCAAAAGAATAATAACAAGGTGAACAAAATATTGACAGATGGAGTGAAGTAAAAACATATAAATTTCATAGCAATATATTTTAAATTTTCAAAAATTAGCTTAATTCATTATTCCAAAGAGTAAAAATATTTGTAAAATTAGCCTGCAGGTATGGAATTGCACAACAATTATGTAGAACACCCAGTCAGGACATACATATAAATATATTAGAGCAACTAACAGCTTTTTTGACCAATGAAAGCATTGGTATTAGTCTGTACGACACAACATCTGTACCACACTATCAACTACCTCTCAAGTCTGTACTACTAGTCTGTGAGATACAACATCTGTACCACACTATCAACTACCTCTCAAGTCTGTACTACAAGTCTGTGAGATACAACATCTGTACCACACTATCAACTATACCTCTCAAGTCTGTACTACTAGTCTGTGAGATACAACATCTGTACCACACTATCAACTACCTCTCAAGTCTGTACTACTAGTCTGTGAGATACAACATCTATGACACACTATGAACTACCTCTCAAGTCTGTACTACTAGTCTGTGAGATACAACATCTGTACTACACTATCAACTACCTCTCAAGTCTGTACTACTAGTCTGTGAGATACAACATCTGTACCACACTATCAACTACCTCTCAAGTCTGTACTACTAGTATGTAAGATACAACATCTGTACCACACTATCCCTTACCGAAATGAGACAGCTGTTTTTGAGCTGCAGCAGCTCTCAAAAAGACTTCTGACAGTTAGCTGCCGGAAGGCTGATTTTTGTGCATACTTAATTAGATTTGAGCTGCAGAGAACAACTCTCAACAGCTCAGGTAAATACCTGACAGACATTCAACTGCTTTATAACAGACTTATGTAAGACTATCTTCAGACATCTGAAAGACCACTAACAGACCTGACAGACTAACAACAGTCTTCTGACAGCATTGTGACAGACTGCTGAAAGACCCTAAGCAGACTTCTGACAGGTATCATTGGCACACTGCAAAAGGGGAATTCCTTACCAAAAATCCACTAGTTTAAAAAGTGTTCTATACTAGTTCAAAACAAGTCTGATCAGTTTTGAGTGTTTCATTTGTGTTTTAAACATGTCACTAGTCCTTAGTCAACTCATTTGAAACTAGTTTTAAACATGTTTTAAACCATATCAATTTTGACACTTAAAACATGCTTATACACGTTGGGGAAATATATTGATATACAAATGTATATCAGGACTGACCATATTTGATTTGAATGTTTCTTCCCACTGTAACATATTTCAAAAATGTCAGTTTCACAAACTCACAAAGTTTGTTCACTTACATGTTTTAGGGGATACACATATATGTATGTATGTACATACGACACACACAGGCACATACTTTTGCAACCAGTAAATCATGCAGAAGAAGAATTAAATGAAAACAAGAAGCAACTTTATTGCTTTTTTCCAAAATAACTAATAGGCTTTAGACATGTCTGTAGTGAAATGACAGTACCAACATACCTGAGTTTTACATTAGTACCTGTATTCATCCCTTGAATAGAAGACAAAAAATATATGTCCCTTAATGATGGGGTTCTTCAAATCAAATCTACAGAATTACCTACATCATACATGTGAAAGAGCTCTGGCAATTTGAGTTTGGCTTTCAACAGTTGCTGGAGTTTCAGAGTCTGACATTATTTCACTTTCAGTCATTATATAAGCTAAAGCCATTGTGTTCATCATTAGCATCATCACTTCGGCAGTTTACATCATCACTTTGGCAGTTTACATCATCAGTTTGGCAGAATCAGATCAATCAATATCCATTGGTTCCTGAAAGTCACTGCAAAGAAAGAACCAAGAGCAATCAATTAACAAAAGAAATGTTTGTTATGAATGTGAAGGGAGAGATACACAGTTCATTTTATCTTTTGTTTCTAATAAACAGTTACATGCTACAAACAAAGAATATATTGTTTGTCCCTATAGAAATGCCAACTGTCCTGTGTCATTTACTATTTGCTCCTCTTGGGCAATTATATTGCTCTGTTTTGTTTTTATACACTAACAGATCAAAAAAGTTACTAGTACCTTTGAAAGTAGGCCTGTTCCTTCATCCTTTTTAAAGTTGCCATACAACTTTGCTAGGCGTTTGGCTTGCTTCTCTTCAGCAATTTCTCTATCTTTGTCAGTCTTTGCTTTATTGCTTTGCTGTGCTGCATGTGTTCCATTTTTTGTCCTGCTGGAGTTTGCTTTCTTTGTCCACTTTCTGTTTTTTGTACTCTTATGTTGACACTGCTTTTTCTAAAGTCATCTTGAGTTTCTACTCTAAGATGCAACAAATAAAAACATGCATGTAAGTAACACTAATTTTGGCAAAACAAAAATTATCAACTGGTAAATAGATTCTATAAAATGTATATTCTTGTAGTGTGTTAATAGTGGTACACCCTAGGTAATACATTTTATCAGACTTCCCAAAAGTACATCAGAGCAGCCATAATTAAGGAACAACTTTATAAAAACTGTATACAAAAATAATGAACTCGCAGTCTTCCCACATTGTGTCACTTAACACTTAACATTTCTACTTAGAATAAGACAAGGATAATTAATATTGCTTGTCTGATGGCCACAATGCCTCAACAAGAGTACTCTCTCCTTACAACTAAATATGTGTTGTGTTCTATAATTTGCACTATAACGTAATGAATACACAAACACATCAATATGAAGCATTTTAAACATGACAACCCTTATTAAATAAATAAATATGTATGTATACACACACACACACACATACATACATACATACATACATACGGACGGACAGACCTCAATGACATACATCAAGTTGGTGAAAAGTGGTCTGCATGTACATTGTACATGACAGAGCACTGTGTAAATGTGGCTGTGACCATGGGGTGTACTAGTACTACTAAATGACTTGTGACAAACTGGTTTCTACAAAACACTCCAACATTGTTCCATTCCATATCTTAATTGAATAAATTAATTTGCCACTGTTTTCTAACAAGACTCAGTGCGGTACATAGGAACTCTTTCGACGAGAAACTAATAATTTTTACACGATAAATCATGGGGGGGGGGGGGGTGTAATCTAATTCCAGTTTACACACGGCACCAGGCAAGCAGTGCATTCTTCCCTACTTTCAATCGACAAAGTGGACACTCCAACTTGAATATTACATGTATATCAGATGTACTTTAAAAACAACTTTCGGAAGTTTCAAACAGTTGTAGAAGTCTATGTATGCAACCGTGGACCGAGGTCTAGGTCTATGTCTGAAAAGGCTCCGATCGTACGGCCACAAGTACTATAATGTAAAATATGATATAACGTCTACACATAGACGACCAGGATTCTATCGTTTTAAAAAAAACACCAGGGCCTATAATGTGCTGTAAAAGCGTCAGTTAAATTAACATACCTTCATCACCAAAATGAGTAGGTCTGGATGTATACCTCTTCTCATGATCAGTTGTCGAAGACGATTTTCTTTGCCTTTGTGAATCATGGCCGCCGTCTTCCGTTTCATTCCAACATTTGAAGTGCTGGCGAGATTGCGCCCGTTGATTTGATTGGCTGATACGTCATAGCCTCGTTCACAATAATTTCAAAACTGCAATGCGTTGTAAACTTTACAACAGTCGTTGATTCAATTTTGAAAATATATATTTTTGTTTATTACGTTCTTTCTTTCATATTATCCATGTTTGCGCTGTTATTAGCCATAAATGAAATGTTTGTTCCTCGCAGTTTTTCCACAAGCTTTGAAAGAGCCTGTGACGCCATATTGTGGATATAACCTAAGCCAGCGATCTCAGGGCTAGGGGTTTGTTTACACCGTACGTTCACGTTACGTATCGACTCAAAACAGAGCAGTATACATGTAATCTCCAAAAGTTGAAGCAAAATGGCAATCTATGAGAGATGGAAGCGAAAAGTGGCCATTCCAGTTCTGAGGACAACTTTGCGATCATTGGCCCACAAACGACGGACTTCCGGGTGACGTCCCTCGACATCAGCAACACACGTACACAGACAATACCGATACCGTTTCAAGCGAGTTTGGTCGACTAATGAGATGATCGACAGGAAGGAGATGGCGAGCATCATATTCATTCATGTTATAACATAACGGAGGAAAATTAAGACAACTGTGAGTTATTTGACAATAAAGAGGGGAGTCAAAATCCCTTGTTGACATCCGACTGTCGAGATTTATCAGACGGTGTTGATGATGGGTATTACAACCCTGAATATGACCATGACCGACTATAGTGAAACTGAAAACTCAGATATTGGCGAGGCCGATCATATGCGGCCCAAAATGAACCACTCTTTTCAATGCCTATACGCTACACGACCAGCCCAAGTCAAGAAAGATACTGCAGGGGACATTTCCTGTAGTAGCCTTGAAAATGGGCCGTGTTTCTGCATATGTAACCACTAATTGCTAGTCCCAAGTTGAAGCATAGTAAACAAATTTCACACTAATATACGTGCATGGCTATCACAAAACCCAGAATACTAAATTTGGCAAATGATTTAAAAATTGATGTTTGTGACATATTACAAATAATTTGAGAAAACAGTTACATTAAATCTCGGTAAGTTGTGAGGGTGAACGACGCAAATAATAAATGCATACAACAATACATGTACATTTTATATTAGAGGTATTCTGTAAGGATTGATTTTGATGTTCATGCAGCTGGTTTACATTTTAACAAGAACAGATTCCAGTTTACACTGAACAATGAAACTTAATAAATATATTTTAACATGTAAATGTACATAGTTATTGGTCATTTGATGGTGTTGCAGGCATTCATATAAATATTACCTACATTCACCTGCATACATTTGATGTATGTTTTAGTGAATAAGTAATTTAGGCAAGTTTAATTCCAAGCAATATTTATTATGTCACAGAAGCATATTAACAGAGAACCCTTGGATTGGTATGCCCTTCCACATTGCCACTGTCCAGGTAACTTTAAAATATTCTGGAAACTACCACAAGAGCTGCTAAAAGTCTGGTGCTAGTCGTTTTGCCCATGACAGAGCAAAGTGTAAACACTCCTGACAGACATTATTTAGAAATTAACTCCTGTGGCTGAAGACAGCTGCCAGTAAACTGCAAGTAGCTGTTGGTGAGCTGAAGACAGCTGTCAGTGAGATGCAGACAGCTGTCAGTAAGCTTAAGAATTTTTTTCCTAACAGACATAAACCCTAGAAGTCTGTTGCAGACATTCAGCAGCTCAACACATTTTTGAATGTCTGCAATATAACTGTTGGTAGTGTGCCACAGAGCTGAAAAGCTCTGAAAAAGCTCTTTGACAGCTTGGTACTGAGCTTTCAGTTTGGTAAGGGTATCAACTACCTCTCAAGTCTGTACTACTAGTATGTAAGATACAACATCTGTACCACACTATCAACTACCTCTCAAGTCTGTACTACTAGTCTGTGAGATACAACATCTGTACCACGTACACTATCAACTACCTCTCAAGTCTGTACTACTAGTATGTAAGATACAATATCTGTACCACACTATCAACTACCTCTCAAGTCTGTACTACTAGTCTGTAAGATACAACATCTGTACCACGTACACTATCAACTACCTCTCAAGTCTGTACTACTAGTCTGTAAGATACAACATCTGTACCACACTATCAACTACCTCTCAAATCTGTACTACTAGTCTGTAAGATACAACATCTGTGTCACACTATGCAACTACCTCTCAAATCTGTACTACTAGTCTGTAAGATACAACATCTGTGTCACCCCTTACCGAAATAAGACAGCTGTTTTTGAGCTGCAGCAGCTCTCAAAAAGACTTCTGACAGTTAGCTGCCGGAAGGCTGATTTTTGTGCATACGTAATTAGATTTGAGCTGCAGAGAACAACTCTCAACAGCTCAGGTAAATACCTGACAGACATTCAACTGCTTTATAACAGACTTATGTAAGACTATCCTCAGACATCTGAAAGACCACTAACAGACCTGACAGACTAACAACAGCCTTCTGACAGCATTGTGACAGACTGCTGAAAGACTATAAGCAGACTTCTGACAGGTGTCATTGGCACACTGCAAAAGGGGAATTCCTTACCAAAAATCCACTAGTTTAAAAAGTGTTCTATACTAGTTCAAAACAAGTCTGATCAGTTTTGAGTGTTTCATTCGTGTTTTAAACATGTCAGAAGTCCTTAGTCAACTCATTTGAAACTACTTTTAAACATGTTTTAAACCATATTAATTTTGACACTTAAAACATGCTTATACACGTTGGGGAAATATATTTGATATACAAATGTATATCAGGACTGACCATATTTGATTTGAATGCTTGTTCCCACTGAAACATATTTCAAAAATGTCAGTTTCACAAACTCACAAAGTTTGTTCACTTACATGTTTTAGGGGATACACATATATGTATGTATGTACATACTACACACACAGGCACATACTTTTGCAACCAGTAAATCATGCAGAAGAAGAATTAAATGAAAACAAGAAGCAACTTTATTGCTTTTTTTCAAAATAACTAAAAGGCTTGAGACATGTCTGTAGTGAAATGACAGTACCAACATACCTGAGTTTAACAATAGTACCTGTATTCATCCCGTGATTAGAAGACAAAAAATATATGTCCCTTAATGATGGGGTTCTTCAAATCAAATCTAAAGAATTACCTACATCATACATGTGAAAGAGCTCTGGCAATTTGAGTTTGGCTTTCAACAGTTGCTGGAGTTTCAGAGTCTGACATTATTTCACTTTCAGTCATTATATAAGCTAAAGCCATTGTGTTCATCATTGGCATCATCACTTCGGCAGTTTACATCATCACATTGGCAGTTTACATCATCACTTCGGTAGTTTACATCATCAGTTTGGCAGAATCAGGATCAGAATCAGATCAATCAATATCCATTGGTTCCTGAAAGTCACTGCAAAGAAAGAAACAAGAGCAATCAATTAACAAAAGAAATATTTGTTATGAATGTGAAGGGAGAGGTACACAGTTCATTTTATCTTTTGTTTCTAATAAACAGTTACATGCTACAAACAAAGAATCTATAGAAATGCCAACTGTCCTGTGTCTTTTTACTATTTGCTCCTCTCGGGGAATTATATTGCTCTGTTTTGTTTTTATACACTAACAGATTAAAAAAGTTACTAGTACCTTTGAAAGTAGGCCTGTTCCTTCATCCTTTTTAAAGTTGCCATACAACTTTGCTAGGCGTTTGGCTTGCTTCTCTTCAGCAATTTCTCTATTTTTGTCAGTCTTTGCTTTATTGCTTTGCTGTGCTGCATGTGTTCCATTTTTTGTCCTGCTGGAGTTTGCTTTCTTTGTCCACTTTCTGTTTTTTGTACTTTTATGTTGACACTGCTTTTTCTAAAGTCATCTTGAGTTTCTACTCTAAGATGCAACAAATAAAAACATGCATGTAAGTAACACTAATTTTGGCAAAACAAAAATTATCAACTGGTAAATAGAATCTACAAAATGTATATTCTTGTAGTGTGTTAACAGTGGTACACCCTAGGTAATACAAAAGTACATCAGAGCAGCCATAATTAAGGAACAACATTTTTATAACTCGCAGTCTTCCCACATTGTCACACTTAACATTTCTACTTAGAATAAGACAAGGATAATTAATATTGCTTGTCTGATGGCCACAATGCCTTAACAAGAGTTCCATATTCTTACTCTCTCCTTACAACTAAATATGTGTTGTGTTCTATAATTTGCACTATAACGTAATGAATACACAAATACATCAATATGAAGCATTTTAAACATGACAATCTTTGATTAAAATGAAAGTTCATACCCTTATTAAATAAATACATACGTATGTATACACATACACACATACGGACAGACCTCAATGACATACATCAAGTTGGTGAAAAGTGTTCTGCATGTACAATGTATGACAGAGCACTGTGTAAATGTGGCTGTGATCATAGGGTTAGTACTACTACTAAATGATTTGTGACACACTGGTTTCTACAAAACACTCCAACATTGTTCCATTCCATATCTTAATTGAATAAATTAATTTGTCACTTTTTCTAACAAGACTCAGTGCGGTACATAGGAACTCTTTCGACGAGAAACTAATAATTGTTACACGATAAATCGTGGGGGGGGGGGGGTGTAATCCAGTTTACACACGGCACCAGGCAAGCAGTGCATTCTTTCCTACTTTCAATCGACAAAGTGGACACTCCAACTTGAATATTACATGTATATCAGATGTACTTTAAAAACAACTTTCGGAAGTTTCAAACAGTTGTAGAAGTCTATGTATGCAACCGAGGTCTAGGTCTATGTCTGAAAAGCCTCCGATCGTACGGCCACGAGTACTGTACTATTACTAAGTAAATAAGATATAACGTCTACACATAGACGACCAGGATTCTATCGTTTAAAAAAACACCAGAGCCTATAATATGCTATGAAAGCGTCAGTTAAATTAACATACCTTCATCACCAAAATGAGTAGGTCTTGATGTATACCTCTTCTCATGATCAGTTGTCGAAGACGATTTTCTTTGCCTTTGTGAATCACGGCCGCCATCTTCCGTTTCATTCCAACATTTTCTGATTTGAAGTGCTGGTGAGATTGCGCCCGTTGATTTGATTGGCTGATACGTCATAGCCTCGTTCACAATAATTTCAAAACTGCAATGCGTTGTAAACTTTACAACAGTCGTTGATTCAATTTTGAAAAAATATATTTTTGTTTATTATTTTGTTTCTTTCATATTATCCATGTTTGCGCTGTTATTAGCCATAAACAAAATGTTTGTTCCTCGCAGTTTTTCCACAAGCTTTGAAAGAGCCTGTGACGCTATATTGTGGATGTAACCTAAGCCAGCGATCTCAGGGCTAGGGGTTTGTTTACACCGTACGTTCACGTTACGTATCGACTCAAAACAGAGCAGTATACTTGTAATCTCCAAAAGTTGAAGCAAAATGGCAATCTATGAGAGATGGAAGCGAAAAGTGGCCATTCCAGTTCTGAGGACAACTTTGCGATCATTGGCCTACACACGATGAACTCCCATCACTTCCGGGTGATGTCCCTCGACATCAACAACACACGAACACGTACACAGACAATACCGATACCGTTTCAAGCGAGTTTGGTAGACTAATGAGATGATCGACAGGAAGGAGATGGCGAGCGTCATATTTATTTATTCATGTTATAACATAACGGAGGAAAATGAAGACAACTGTGAGTTATTTGACAATGAAGAGGGTATGACAACCCTGAATATGACCGACTATAGTGAAAATGAAAACTCAGATATTGGCGAGGCCGATCATATGCGGCCCAAAATGAACCACTCTTTTCAATGCCTATACGCTACACGACCGGCCCAAGTCAAGAAATGCAGGGGACATTTCCTGTAGTAGCCTTGAAAATGGGCCGTGTTTCTGCATATGTAACCACTAATTGCTAGTCCCAAGTTGAAGTATAGTAAACAAATTTCACACTAATATACGTGCATGGCTATCACAAACCCAGAATACTAAATCTGGCAAATGATTTTAAAATGGATGTTTGTTATGTAGGTGACATATTACAAATAATTTGAGAAAACAGTTACATTAAATCTCGGTAAGTTGTGAGTGTGAACGATGCAAATAATAAATGTATACATGTACATTTTATATTAGAGGTATTCTGTAAGGATTGATTTTGTTGTTCATGCAGCTGGTTTACATTTTAACAAGAACAGATTCCAGTGTTTATACTTAACAATGAAACTTAATAAATATATTTTAACATGTAAATGTACTGTAGTTATTGGACATTTGATGGTGTTGCAGGCATTCTTATAAATATTACCTACATTCACCTGCATACGTTTGATGTATGTTTTAGTGAATAAGTATTTAGGCAAGTATAATTCCAAGCAATATTTATTATGACACAGAAGCATATTAACAGAAAACCCTTGGATTGGTATGTCCTTCCACATTGCCACTGTCCAGGTAACTTTAAAATATTCTGGAAACTACAACAAGAGCTGCTAAAAGTCTGCTGCTTGTCGTTTTGCCCATGACAGAGCAAAGTGTAAACACTCCTGACAGACATTATTTAGAAATTAACTCCTGTGGCTGAAGACAGCTGCCAGTAAACTGCAAGTAGCTGTTGGTGAGCTGAAGACAGCTGTCAGTGAGATGCAGACAGCTGTCAGTAAGCTTAAGAATTTTTTTCCTAACAGACATAAACCCTAGAAGTCTGTTGCAGACATTCAGCAGCTCAACACATTTTTGAATGTCTGCAATAGAACTGTTGGTAGTGTGCCACAGAGCTGAAAAGCCCTGAAAAAGCTCTTTGACAGCTTGGTACTGAGCTTTCAGTTTGGTAAGGGACACTATCAACTACCTCTCAAGTCTGTACTACTAGTCTGTAAGATACAACATCTGTACCACACTATCAACTACCTCTCAAGTCTGTACTACTAGTCTGTAAGATACAACATCTGTGTCACACTATTAACTACCTCTCAAGTCTGTACTACTAGTCTGTGAGATACAACATCTGTGTCACAATATCAACTACCTCTCAAGTCTGTACTAGCTACTAGTCTGTGAGATACAACATCTGTGTCACACTATCAACTACCTCTCAAGTCTGTACTACTAGTCTGTGAGATACAACATCTGTACACTATCAACTACCTCTCAAGTCTGTACTACTAGTCTGTAAGATACAACATCTGTACCACACTATCAACTACCTCTCAAGTCTGTACTACTAGTCTGTGAGATCTGTGTCACACTATCAACTACCTCTCAAGTCTGTACTACTATGTGTGTCTACCGGTGTGCCTGCAAGATCAAAAGGCCTTGCTTTGAAGTTGATTACAAGTTCAATCAAAGGCTATTTTTGTAGATTGAAATACTACAGGCTGAATAGTTTCTACTTCTGATGATAAGAACGGTTGTTGTTTTGGTGATACTTGTCAATAGTTTGTCCTTAATAAATTATCACAGACTTTGGCTGGAAACTTATGTTTACTATAGAAAATATTAAATGGTTGGTCTCCGAAATGGCATCATCGTTATTTAGACATCATAGCTATATTCAATTGTTTGCAATCAAATCTGTTTGCACTATGAAGGATATTGGGCAGTTTAGTACAGACGTGGTTTAGAAGCGGGATAGGGTTGTCTGCAACACAATGTACCTTACAGTCTAGAATGGTACCAGACATGCCCATTTTTTGCACGTTTGTTCTGTAGATAGGTAGTGATTTGTGTACAGAAAACAGAAAGTAAATAACAAACAGTGAACACTAACTATACCTCTAATATCTTGTCCTATAGTTTTAGTACTAGTTGTAGACTGTTCTTGTTCATTAATTGTTACTCTATTGATTTGTGTACAAAAAAACAGAGTTAATAAATAACAAACACTAACTACCTCCAATATCTTGTCCTACTGTTTTAGTACTAATTGTAGACTGTTCTTGTTCGTTAATTGTTACTCTACATCTATCATAGTCAATACTACTCATCATGACATCCATGTAACACTTTCAATTTAACCACTCATTCTGAAACAGAAAAACAAATAAAAAAGTTTAATAATAACTTGTGAAGCATGAAAACCTCAGATTGTGGAAGAAATGCTGGAAAACATACAACAGACTATAACAAATTTGTCCAAGTAAATGATAATGCAACAAAAACAAAGCTAAACGTATCTAACTTTATAGCTGAGTCTGTAAGGTGATCACGGTGAAAGTGAAATGACCACTTAGGTTGCATCTAGCTGGTCAGTTGTCAGTAAATACTAAAATAAAGTGAAATGACTGCTTAGGTTGCATCTAGCTGATTAGTTGTCAATAAATACTAAAATAAAGTGAAATGACCACTTAGGTTGCATCTAGCTGATTAGTTGTCAATAAATACTAAAATAAAGTGAAATGACTGCTTAGGTTGCATCTAGCTGGTCAGTTGTCAATAAATACTAAAATAAAGTGAAATGACCACTTAGGTTGCATCTAGCTGATTAGTTGTTAATAAATACTAAAATAAAGTGAAATGACCACTTAGGTTGCATCTAGCTGATTAGTTGTTAATAAATACTAAAATAAAGTGAAATGACCACTTAGGTTGCATCTAGCTGATTAGTTGTCAATAAATACTAAAATAAAGTGAAATGACTACTTAGGTTGCATCTAGCTGATTAGTTGTTAATAAATACTAAAATAAAGTGAAATGACCACTTAGGTTGCATCTAGCTGATTAGTTGTCAATAAATACTAAAATAAAGTGAAATGACCACTTAGGTTGCATCTAGCTGATTAGTTGTCAATAAATACTAAAATAAAGTGAAATGACTACTTAGGTTGCATCTAGCTGATTAGTTGTTAATAAATACTAAAATAAAGTGAAATGACCACTTAGGTTGCATCTAGCTGATTAGTTGTCAATAAATACTAAAATAAAGTGAAATGACTACTTAGGTTGCATCTAGCTGGTCAGTTGTCAATAAATACTAAAATAAAGTGAAATGACCACTTAGGTTGCATCTAGGTGATTAGTTGTCAATAAATACTAAAATAAAGTGAAATGACCACTTAGGTTGCATCTAGCTGGTCAGTTGTCAATAAATACTAAAATAAAGTGAAATGACTACTTAGGTTGCATCTAGCTGATTAGTTGTCAATAAATACTAAAATAAAGTGAAATGACCACTTAGGTTGCATCTAGCTGATTAGTTGTTAATAAATACTAAAATAAAGTGAAATGACCACTTAGGTTGCATCTAGCTGATTAGTTGTCAATAAATACTAAAATAAAGTGAAATGACCACTTAGGTTGCATCTAGCTGATTAGTTGTCAATAAATACTAAAATAAAGTGAAATGACCACTTAGGTGGCATCTACTAGTAGCTGGTCAGTTGTCAATAAATACTAAAATAAAGTGAAATGACTACTTAGGTTGCATCTAGCTGATTAGTTGTCAATAAATACTAAAATAAAGTGAAATGACCACTTAGGTTGCATCTAGGTGATTAGTTGTCAATAAATACTAAAATAAAGTGAAATGACTACTTAGGTGGCATCTAGCTGATTAGTTGTCAATAAATACTAAAATAAAGTGAAATGACCACTTAGGTTGCATCTAGCTGATTAGTTGTCAATAAATACTAAAATAAAGTGAAATGACCACTTAGGTTGCATCTAGCTGGTCAGTTGTCAATAAATACTAAAATGGTACGATGAATTTTGTACAAATTCTAGCAAATTAGTTTTTATATAAAGAATATAATTTTCATGTAGTTTTATCAAAATCATAAATGTTAATCAAGGATAGAAATTAAAAATACCGCCAATGGCGTTGTAGCACAACTGTACAGTTTTAAATGTTTATCCATATGCTAGTCCATGCTAACAATAGGTGTTCATTTGCTGAATAACTATCCAGTTGCCTATCCAACCATGTTGCTATCTTTACGATAAATGCTATCATTTGGCTGTTGCTATGGGCGTGGTCATGTTGTTAGATATATTTGCATACATTTATGTATGTTTTTGTTCACTTGTGTATGAATTCCTGATATTGTCTTTGCAATACACGTGATCATTTGGCTGTTGCTATGGGAATGGTCTTGTTGCTAGGCAAATTTAAATACATTTGTTGAATGTTTATTCAATTGTCTATTAAACCCCATTGTTACCTTTGTGAAATACACCACCGTTTGGCTGTTGCTATGGGCGTGGTCATGGTTACTAGGGTATTTGCATACATTTTTTGAATGTTTATTCATTTGTCTATTAAACCCCATTGTTATCTTTGTGAAATACACCACCGTTTGGCTGTTGACATGGGCGTGGTCATGGTTACTAGGGTATTTGCACACATTTTTTGAATGTTTACTCACTTGCCTATCAGATGATGTTGTTATTTGACCAAAATATACTGCCATTTGGTTGTTGCTAAAGGGCGTGGTCATGGTCGCTAGGGCCAATTTTGTCAAAATATTTTGAAGAAAATCTGCAGAATAACAGTTTCAGAAACATCTCGCCAAGTTTCAGACTCATTGACCAAGTACTTTTTGAGATATAAGTTTTTGACCAAAAATGAAAATTCTTACACCTAATTTGCATATCACTCATGGAATCATTGTATGCTTAATATATCTTCGTCCATACATCCCTAGATGCATCCCCATCAAATTTCAGCCCAATCTGCTCAGTAGTTTTGGAATTATAGATTTTTAACCAAAAAGACACATTTTTAGCCCTAATTTGCATATCACTGATGGAATCATCATGTCATGAACAAATCTTACTTTACACCCCCTAAAGAATCTTCCCACCAAATTTTGCACCAATCTGCCCAGTAGTTTCTGAGTTTAAGTTTTTTGACCAAAAATCACATTTTTTGACCCAAATCACACACCTGTGATGCGATCATTTTGATTTGAACAATTTCCCAACTAGACACCCAAGGTAATGGACCCACCAAATATCATGGCAATCGGTTCAGCAGTTTTTGACTTTAAGTTGTTTACACACATACACACACACACACACACACACACACACACACACACACACACACACACACAGACAGACAGTTCAGTTGTGCTAAAAATCATGTTTTTTACCCAAATCAATGATCACCCTCATGCTGCAATCATTTTCATTTCAAACTTAGTAAAATTTCCACCAAGAAAGAAAGGGCATATTTACCAGTCTTATTTACATAACCTATTGTAATAACTGGATTTAGAATGTGCATATGAACTTTGCCCAGTGATTGTATAACGTTACCTAACACATCCCCTCATGGTGTTCACTGAGAACAAAGAAGATTTTGAAGGAAAATCACATTTTTTGACCCAAATCACACACCTGTGATGCGATCATTTTGATTTGAACAATTTCCCAACTAGACACCCAAGGTAATGGACCTACCAAATATCATGGCAATCGGTTCAGCAGTTTTTGACTTTAAGTTGTTTACACACATACACACACACACACACACACACAGACAGACAGACAGACAGACAGACAGACAGACGCCGGGCGATCCCTATAGCACTACTGAACCTCAGTTCAGTTGTGCTAAAAACTACCTTCAAATTATTGGAGCAATATTATCACTTTTTAGATGTTTGACAGACATTTGTAACCATAGCAACAAGTAATGCTGATTACATTGTGATTATGAATATATTGTTATGTTAGCTTTAAATTGCAATACCTCAGTAGTATTCTGATTATCATGGTGACAAGATCAACAACCAATGAGTAATTTTATCCTTAAAACTAATCTAAGAGGAATGTCACAAACTAAAATATCAACTAAATATGTAAATTTTTAAGTTATCAACTTATATGTTTCCATGGAAATAATATCATACTAGAGATGTTTTCTGTTTAAAAAGAAAAAATAACATATATCCAATATCTTGTGACAAATGAAAGAAACTGTGATAAATTGTAGGAATGTTACCACGGTTACAAATTTATGTATTTCAATACATAAAATCAAAGTTTGTATTCTGAGGTTACCCAAACAGACTTATTGACCAGTGAAAACTGTGGTTTCTGGTTGACTACCTTACCAGGTATGAATAAAACAAAACCTGAATGCCTCCCGTAAGGGAATCACTACAGTGAAAACTGTGGTTTCTGGTTGACTACCTTACCAGGTATGAATAAAACAAAACCTGAATGCCTCCCGTAAGGGAATCACTATAGTGAAAACTGTGGTTTCTGGTTGACTACCTTACCAGGCATGAATAAAACAAAACCTGAATGCCTCTCGTAAGGGAATCACTATAGTGAAAACTGTGGTTTCTGGTTGGCTACCTTACCAGGTATGAATAAAACAAAACCTGAATGCCTCCCGTAAGGGAATCACTACAGTGAAAACTGTGGTTTCTGGTTGACTACCTTACCAGGTATGAATAAAACAAAACCTGAATGCCTCCCGTAAGGGAATCACTACAGTGAAAACTGTGGTTTCTGGTTGACTACCTTACCAGGTATGAATAAAACAAAACCTGAATGCCTCCCGTAAGGGAATCACTACAGTGAAAACTGTGGTTTCTGGTTGACTACCTAACCAGGTATGAATAAAACAAAACCTGAATGCCTCTCGTAAGGGAATCACTACAGTGAAAACTGTGGTTTCTGGTTGACTACCTTACCAGGTATGAATAAAACAAAACCTGAATGCCTCTCGTAAGGGAATCACTACAGTGAAAACTGTGGTTTCTGGTTGACTACCTTACCGATTTACCAGGTATGAATAAAACAAAATAACTGACTGAAGAATTACACCAAGTATCATAAAAATATTATTATGGTCACAAATTTTGCAAAGAGAAATTATTTGGCATTTGTCACTTTTAAAATATGCAGTCATTTCTATTTTCATCTCAATTCTATTTTCTTCACAGTTTTTGTTTTACAAATTTACAACAACAAAACCCTGGTACAATCCTTGCAGGAATTGTCTACAGATGCTTCAGATTATTTTACAATTGTGTGGTTTTGATTACGTTTAATTTTAGAATAGGTGAGATCAGTAAATTGTTATTTTTATTTATTTTTATTTTATTTTAATGTGTAAGTGTCAAGTTCAGATAGTTACTGTTGTTTTCCATATGGTCTCTGTGTTATTAATCTGATCTACAGCCATTACAGAACTCAGGGCTTGCATTAACTTTTTTAGTTGGTAGTCACTTTGACTACCACTTTTTAAAACTGGTAGTCAACAAAACATTAAGTAATAAACGTTCTGATAACACTTGAGTTTTTTTTAAATTAGTGACATTCATATTATGCAAACATTTGACCTGTCCTAAAATACTACATGTAATATCATACTAGTATCATAGTAAGTAAATATCATATAAATGATTATTGTGTGTACCAAGCTCTTATTTTGCAATGTCCACTTGGAAACCTCAAACTGACACAAATTTTGGCACAACACGTACACAATAAATATACACATATTTTACATTCATTCATTCATTCAGACACACATGTATACATGTACAACCCCTCCCCCCCCCCAACACACACACACACACACACACACACACAAACACACACACCAAACAGTTACTGGCTTCATACATATACATGTATATACAGGACGTGACTGAGAGATTGACAGAAATAAACTTCAAAACACTTAAACTAAATCACTAGTCACACAGCAAAATTACGTCATTACCATGTTGTAGTTTATTTCACTGAATCAATAACGGTGTGAAGTGTAGAGTTACACGTTATGATTAGTGGCTCACACCATTTCGGGTGTGTGGGTTGCTTGTCAAACTTATAACACAAATGCTGTCAAATCTAAGCATTTATGCTATTTATTATTAATTAAATTTATTATTATATAAAACGTCATATGATAAAAAATACACACGGTCACCATCCATTTCATTTTCGCTTAAAATTAAAAAATAACATGCTATGACCCAACCCTAGAGAGAAATAGTAAGCGCCAAGGCATGTCCCCATCAAATCTTATCTGTTACTATCTATAAACATAGAAAGTCATTCTGATTATGTCTAGGATTTGTCTCCTTGGCTAGGGGCTTCGATTTTTCATCCTTCCACTAAATTGAGGTATCATATATAGTATTGAATGACTAGTTGTAAAATACTATTACATTCACGATTAGTGGTGGGAGAATGATATTATTCCATATCCCAAGTTTTGTATCATTTTGATCGCAACTGTGTGACATGGAAAAGACAATGAAACAGTCATGAAATCAATAGAGTGTTGCGTTTGAGTAGACGTTATGGTGTTTGTAACATCACATATAAGCTACATGTATTTTGTTTATTTTACCAAGCCACTGTTATTGACTACAAAGTAAGCAATACCAAACATGCCAGCCGCATCTAATCACATGTAGCTTTAGAGTCCAGCGCTCACGCTTCATCACCAACTAGTCAGCAGGCCTTCCATGCATACGGTGGGTTTGTGTCCCCAGGATTTTTGTGGGAGTCAAGGATGACTACCAGTTTTCGAACTTGGTAGTCATTTTTGAAAAACTGGTAGTCAATTGACTATCGCTAATTTCAAGCCCTGCAGATTAGAAGAACAGTTGTATATATTGTCTTTTTTAAGGCTGCTTTCACAAAAACTTGTTGGGGGGGGGGGGGGGGGGGTCGGGAGATTTTTTGTAAAACCCTAATTTTTTTTTCAAGTTCCCCCCTGCCATATTCCAAAATTTTTCAAGTACCCCCCCCCTCCCTGCCAAAGCCCCAAATATTTCAAGTACCCCCCCCCCCCCCCCCCACCTGAATAAATTTTCAAGTACCCCCCACCTGAATAAATTTTTTTTGGAATACTCTTCCTGTGCTGTAACATTCCATACCAAGTACAAAACTGTACATACCAACTTTGTCCATTATATATATAATCAATTTGTATATTGTGTGTATATATATACACAAACACCAGTTAAAACAAAATGTTATGTTAACCAGTGCATTGCCTTTCCAAAAAAACAACATATACTTGCAAATGAATTACAATTTGAATAACTATTGTAAAATGATCAGCAGACCAACTGAGTCTTTGTTTTCTGTTCAATATTGTATTAGTACATTATACTAGTAGTGTTACAGTTGAATGTCATTTTAGTTGTATTTGCAAATATTGTGATGCATGAAAGAGAGTTTTATACTGTATTGTTCCAGTTCAGTTTCCTAAATGTGTGCTAAAAGAAATCAAATTGGTCTAAATATTAAACACTGAAAACACTCTTAATAAAATGCATTGCCATGTATCCTGTTCTTGTTTGATGTAAATTAGTTCAATAAAATGTCAAAAGAAAATAAATGTCTGACTCAAAAATGCCAGCCACATTTCATCTAACAGAATAGGAATCAAGTGATATATATTAGTGGTAATGATAATTAAGATGGCCCTGTTATCATAGTAATTGTATATCTTAATGAACCTGGTAATACATTTACCTTGTAAGAGCCTGATTATTGGACTGGTTTTGACGTTAGATTACAAAGGTGAATGCAGGATTTTAAACAAAGTCTCAGAATGTGTTTATTTAAATTTTTGATTTCCAAGTGGTAGCTCTCCATCCAGATCTTGTGTATATAAACATGGCATTGTCATCATCATCATCAAACCCAATTTCTCCTTCAACTTCATCAGAGTTGGAACTAGCTGTATCATCATTCTCACTGTCACTGTCATCAGATGACAAATCACTCTCACTTTCTTTAGATTGATAATAGTGGCATCTTACAGCCTCAACTTTGTCTATTTTGTGCATTCCTGCCACAGCTGGAATTTCATAGTTGGTAAGGTACTTATCAAGGTCTTTAACTTTCAATCTGGAAATGTCACTGTTTTTGACAAGCGCATCCCAGTCATATTCATCAATTTTTTTTCAGCACGTTGCTCCCTTTCTTTCATTCTTTTTCTTTCCCTCATAGAGGCAAGTGTTCTCTGTTGTTCTAAATGAAGGATTGCTCCCTTTAATATCTCTTTCTTGACACACAGTTTCTTGCTCAATTCGTCAAGTTTCTCAACATTTTTACTTGACACTAACCCTTTACTATACAGGTGTTTTAGTTGTGCACGGGGTTGGAAGTCATCTGGTGGTCTTTCACTACCATCATCTCTTGTTAATGGTGTTGAGAATACATCCATATAGTGTCAAAGTTTATTTATTTATCTTTATATTTACAAGTAATAGTATATTCATGCAAAGTTGAAAAGTATGTGCAAAAAAGTTATTTTACTTTTTATCTGTTAACTCAGCTTGTGAGATATTGTCTTCTGTTTCACATGTAGCAGACGTTGCCAATATGCTAATTTTAGGAAATATTTAGAATGTGTTATTAAAAGTTTGTGTTGAAAATTATAGTCATATCTATAGGATGAAAAAATACCTTTCACAGAAGTTTTTGATACTTGTCAAGTATGTTTTAGTGCAGGTGCATCTTTTACATTTTGATGGCAGATGAACCTTTTCCAACTCTTTTTTTTTTAACTTCCAAGAGCTACAAATGTAAAATGTTGTCTGTCATTTAATACTAGTAAGAATTTACATGAAAAAGTTACATATCATTGTGAAAACCACAAACCAAAACACAGTTATGTCACAAAGAATATTTTCAGTACAGTGTAAAGGTAATTTCACACATTAAATGAACCAAATTTCAGTAGATAGTAGTGTACATGAATGACACTGGTATTTTCAGACAAAAAACAATCTGTACCACTCAATTCGCCCATTTCAATTTATCATTACATTAACTAACAGTTTATTAAAAGAAAATCAAAATTTGGCTGTTTTTGTTTTTCATTTTACTAACTTGTGAGCAACTGTTGTTTGTAGCTGTTGTTGTTGTTGTTGTTGTTGTTGTTGTTGTTGTTGTTGTTGAAAAAGGAAGACCAACATTTTAAAAGCTTATTTTCCCATGTTTGAAAAGTCATGATGTCAATTTATTTACAGGTACCCCCCTACAACCCATAACATTTTTTCAGGTACCCCCCCCTCCCCACACACACTATCCATATATTTTCAAGCCCCCCCCCCCCCTAAAATCTCCCGACCCCCCCTAACAAGTTTTTGTGAAAGCAGCCTAAGTTGATGTTAGTTTCTGATCTACAGCCATTACAGATTAGAAGAACAGTTGTATATATTGTCTTTTTTAAGTTGATATCAGTTTCTGATCTACTGCCATTACAGATTAGAAGAATAGTTGTATATATATTGTCTTTTTTAAGTTGATGTCAGTTTCTGATCTACAGCCATTACAGATTAGAAGAATAGTTGTATATATTGTCTTTTTTACGTTGATATCAGTTTCTGATCTACAGCCATTACAGATTAGAAGAATAGTTGTATATATTGTCTTTTTTAAGTTGATATCTGTTTCTGATCTACAGCCATTACAGATTAGAAGAATAGTTGTATATATTGTCTTTTTTAAGTTGATATCAGTTTCTGATCTACAGCCATTACAGATTAGAAGAACAGTTGTATATATTGCCTTTTTAAAGTTGATGTCAGTTTCTGATCTACAGCCATTACAGATTAGAAGAACAGTTGTATATATTGTCTTTTTAGCTCCGCTGTCAGCGAAAGCTGAAAGCGTAGCTTTAGGTATAGGTGGGTATTGAGGTATAGAGAGTAGAGTGAATCATAGGTGTCCGTCAAACTTTTATATTTTCACTATTTTCTCTGAAAGTAACAGCCAGAATACTTCGATATTTGGTGTGCATGTTCCCTGGGGGGGGGGAGGCTATTCAGATTTGTTCATGCCAAGTTGATCTGTGCCATTTTCAATTTTTTATGATTTTTTTTCCAAAAATGACATTTTCATCAACTCCTCATAAACTTTAAGTCAGATTGCTTTGATATCTGGTGTGTTGATGCACAGGGGGTAGCTTACTTAGATTTGTTAATTTCAAGTCAGCACGTCTTCTCTTCTATTTTTTATGATTTTTTTTTTTGAAATTTGAAAAAAAAATGAATATGTTAATGAGCATAATGACCGACGCCATATTGGAAATCAGTCCGCGAGACTTTAGGTAAAGTGCAACTTTTCAAAAGACACTATTGACGTCAAACAAGCAATGTAATATGTGCTATAGTCTTAATTCTATGCATTGTGCGCCCAAATGACAAATATTTGTTCGAAAAAGGTTTGTAAACTTCAAATCCAATTCACACACCACCCCTCCTACAGAATGGTTCATTCTAGTATATGATCATTGTGAGAAGTCTTCCATGCCTGAACTGAAGTGTTTTTGACAGAGTCAGTCGTCAATAAAAACGATAATACTCTTTCTAAAATTACCACATTTTGAAAGGGAAAGTACTTTGTAGTTCATTTATGGAGTTTTGTTTTTGTACGATCAATATTGGTGGCAAAATTACAGCGTCAAACTTGCCGATGTGGTAATAATGCACGACAATCCCAAGTACCCGGATGCACGAGGGACTAACCCAGAAGCAAGTCGTTGTCAGCCATATGTTACAGTGCAGTGGTAACATCGTCCGAGAAATCGCTGCGTTCAGTGTCATTATTCACAGAATTGTTGTTTTCGAGTGAAACCCCGTCTTGAATTGTATAACTCTAACAAATGAAGACATGTCAAGTTATATTTTGAAAGTTGTATCGCTAGTTTGAGACGATTTTCTCACGTACTATCGGGGCTTACTTGGACTTGGACCTTACTCCAGTTCATCGGGAAGTTTAGCCAGCCCGATAATTCTTTCTGGTTTAGTTTACAACACTTTTGATCGCGCAGATTTTGTTGTTGTGATGAAAAGAAATTAAAAAAAAGATCACTTCAACCATTTCGTTGTGTTTTCTTTATGAAAGGTAATCGAACATGAATGAGTGTTACCACTGTAACCAGGAGGGTCTATGCTGTAACGTATGGCAAGGGTTCGACATACACGCTGGTCCGCTATCCCGCGAGTCTAGTAACTTTCTGTAAGGACCATGTACCAGTAAAGGTTACTAAATAAAATGCCCATTGTAGGTAGTCCGACCGGATAGTGACTTTTCGATAGGTATATCAGGGAGCTCAGAATTCAAACCACCGGCTATATGATGAATTCACGGTCATAGTAAAATTCATTTGATTTTTAATTTGCTATTTTGACCAACTCCGGTTGTCTATTCGCGATAAAATTACGATTAGTTTGGAAACGGGGTAGATTTTCTATGATTCCGTGTCATAAAAGCATGTGTTGTGTAGTTTTCGAAAAGCACACCCGGTGGGAAAGTCGCCCAACAGACGATCTCGCGCCATTGCTGTACTACGTGGCACTTTATTCTGGCGGAATGTCCCTTGAAAACGGGAATAGCGAACGATGAGCCAATCAAGTGAGACATTTCAAATGTAGCTAATATTATAGCCAATAAAATTAGTTGTACGATGATATGTGTATAATAAGTCCTCTACACTGTAACAAGTAAATAGTAAAGTTGAAATCTTTGTTGCATGAATTCGTATTTATGTACGGATGCGTAGTCTTTCTGAACAGTAATTCTTAGATCAGTTAGTATTTAAACTACGTTTCTGAGTTAATTATTCGGTAGGTTATTGACGAGCTCCCTTTGTAAAAACGCTGTACAAATTGGATGTCGGCGTTCGCCCGGCCACGTTCAACGGAACTAGTGAAGCTCAATCATAACAATGGTGGCTGTCAAAATCGAAGACGCAATTTGACCGTGTTGTTATTTCAGTGAGTTTATTCAGCAAGAAAACAACGTGTTCTATGTTTTTGTACTTCCTACATGTGATGATCGTTTTTTTTTTACCGGTACAACTTACAGCCTACAATGAAACTGCTAACTTACTTAGTAACACGATTCCGTGTTCCGTGTTCCGTGTTCATGTTTTGGTATTCAGTTTGAAAAATTAAAATCCTGAACTTTATTTTGCGAACGGTTTTGTCATTTCTTAGTAATTATAGGGCCGACTGTATCACGTTTAACGTTTATGTCAACCCGGAAGTACATAGACACGAAAATAGACGAAGTGACTTGTACATGTAATTAGTAACAAAATTTTGCTGTAACTGCTGGTAACCTTCAAATTTATTTATTTTTATGTTGTAAATACATTCTAATATGCACTAAGGACAACACTATAAAGACTTGCTCTATGGGAAGGTAATTTTTTGTCTTTTAAAAATGCAATAGTTAGATCAATGTGTACCAGAAATGTTATGTAGTATTTAAGCTAGAAATAAGACCACATAACATCTTATTACTCCCCCCCCCCCCATTTAAGACAAACTACTCACAGAAAGCAACAAAAAAAAGAGAAGAAGCTCCAAAACATAAAAAAGAGAATAAAATTACAGTAAGGAGTTGATGATGCACAAACAACTACAACAAAATAGACAGTTCAATTACAACAGTGTTTGAAATAAATATGGGGTTTGGAAAAGTGAATTAGAAGTAGAGCAAAAACGAAGAGAGATGAAGAGCCTAAGTGAACAAGCGAAAGCACTTAAAGATAGGACCACCAAATTTTTTGCAGGACTACTACGTTATCAATTTTACTAGTCCTGTGGGATAGTGACTTTTACTCCAGTGTCGAACCCTGTTGGCTGAGAATGACTCTCTTTCGGGTACTTGGGGATTGTCGCCGTACGGAAACTAAGATGGCGATTAATACATTTCTTCCCTATATATATATATCTACTACAACTAGTACAAGTTGAATGTTGTTGACTTGGTAAATTTGTTAGAAAATTGAAATTCAAATTGCCTCAAAATTATTTTAGATCCCTAGTTTATTTCATTCATCATTAAAATTTTCCAGGGTTAAAGCTGTAAGACACTGGAATTATTTATAGCCAACCTCCAAATCCTCTTTTTTTCTTTTTTTTCTTGTGTGCATTTCCCAGTCATTTTTTCCCTGAGATTTTGTGCAATTTTTCATAACAGTAGATTTTTGTTATAAAATGGTGACTATGGTATAAAAGTACAATACATTACCAACTTCTGTGTAAAATGTGTTTTATAGTGAGACATCATATGAAACCACTAACCACTTTATTGCATCGCTAAAACAAAACTGCATAGTAAAGAGCTGAAGAACTGAACCACTTCTACATGTCACCAAAATAAAAAATAAAATAAAAAAAACAGCGGAGCTACGGTATTCTGACCGATAGGTCGCTTGTTTAAGTTGATGTCAGTTTCTGATCTACAGCCATTACAGATTAGAAGAACAGTTGTATTTATTGTCTTTTTTAAGTTGATGTCAGTTTCTGATCTACAGCCATTACAGATTAGAAGAACAGTTGTATTTATTGTCTTTTTTAAGTTGATGTCAGTTTCTGATCTATAGCCATTACAGATTAGAAGAACAGTTGTATATATTGTCTTTTTAAAGTTGATGTCAGTTTCTGATCTACAGCCATTACAGATTAGAAGAATAGTTGTATATATTGTCTTTTTTAAGTTGATGTCAGTTTCTGATCTACAGCCATTACAGATTAGAAGAACAGTTGTATACATTTTGTATATTGTCGTTTTTAAGTTGATGTCAGTTTCTCTATCCACTACTTTTCATGAGACTTCACAATTCTTTTTATTTTTAACTAATAGTTTCCCTTACAAAACTTGCAGGCCTGCGCTTAACCTTCATATTAGCATGTAAAGGCTAAGATATTAACCTTCAAACTGTTATTTTTGCCCATAAGCAGTACATAGGGCCTTAGCAGTTCACTAGCAGTTCCTTAGCATGTGTATAGGCCGAAATATTTAAATGAGCTAAGCAGTTCAACTGCTAGCAAGGCCTGCTCCTTAACCTTCAAGATTAGCAGTTCAACTGCTAGTTAAGCCTTCACAGTTCACTAGCAGTTCCTTAGCATGCGTATAGGCCGAAATATTTAAATGAGCTTAGCAGTTCAACTGCTAGCAAGGCCTGCATGTAAAGGTTAAGATATTAGCCTGTATACAGTTTGTTATTCAGCAGTACACTTGAATTTGACAGCTTGCAAATGCACAAAATATATGCCAGTGAGTCCACTTCATGAATGTGATGTAGAAGTGCAATTGTTTTTTTTTTACCTCTTTGAATACATATTTAAAAGGATGTCCACTACTCACCAGATTAGACTTCACTACAGAACTTGCATACACAATAAACCTGCACGGAATCAAAATATACTAAGAAATCTTCATTTATTTACTTCTTGTTACTATACTGTTGAACTAAATATAGATGATAAAGTACAATTGGAAGTGATATATCTAAAAATCACTTTGATACAGGCTCAAAACTTACAGAAAAACAAGAATTTTTGTTCTAAAACATTCAATGGGAACTACCGGTATTACAAGATATCAGTCTTGCCAGGTCATGCTTACATCTTGCGTTGCTTATTTTATTGGTAACTTTTTTATTGAAAGCTGTCTCTGTGATGTCATATTTCATTCCGGAATCCTGTTCTCTCGCTAACAGGTACTCTATAGATAAAACAAAACGTGTACATTAGTATCTGATTGAAGTCACGGATGCATTTTCATAGGAACACCAAGCTCAAGCATTTGCATTTTAAAGTTATAGTGACTTGTTAAAAATCAACTTATTAAACTCATAATGCATATTATATCTTACACACAAAAAGCTGACAAATGGGTTATTACATGCATAGTAAATCCAAAGAAACAACCATTGCTCATTAGACATCCATTTGCATCTGTAGTCTAGTAAATAATGTAAATTCAAGCAATCCAAATAGCTGCTATGCCATATTTCATGCCACACTTGAGGTCAGAGTGGAACAAGTATATTTGTTGCTATGCATGGAACCATGGGATCCGGCAATTAGTGGAGTTGGCATATTTGTGCTGCACAAAATCAGACGGTTTCTTTTTTCTTTAAGTTTGCGGTTGCTTGATTTTATGACAATTACGCCTCTATTTGGGTGTGTAACTCTATTTCAGGTAATACTATGAAACTGGAAATTATTTTTAGGCAGTTTTAATTTTATGCCCAATCATGAACATGAAAATAAAACTGTGTGACCGTAGATGTAAATTATTTTAGATGCAAGTCAGACTCAGGATAACATTTTCATACAGTGTTACTATCGACTGCCATCACTATCATGGCACAAGGAGAAACAAATTTTTATTTAATGCACTGTATGTGTACTTTACAGTAGCCCAATGTCAAATTTCATTGTTCTCAACACATTGTTTATGTGCACAAACAACACTGAATACCTTGTTGGCTCTAAAATTAAATGTGAATAATCAACTTGATTTCCTATAGCACGAATATAACATTGCATGTTAATATCTTGGTTCACTGTAATACAAGATAAATAATTATCAATATACATTGCTCCTTTTAATTGTCTTACTTACTTACTTGCCTCGATTCGATGGCTGTCGAAGGGTACTTTAGATTCCACACCACTTCTCTTTAACCGCTTCCCAATGCCACAACTATTTGCAAGCTCTTCAAAGGTGAAGACGATGTCAATCAGTTCATTCAATAGAACACCTACAGATATTGATAACAAAAAAAAATGTCAAAAAACTAAACAAAACATATTTATCATTACTCAAAAATAAAATTAGTATGTGTTGACAAAAATAAAATACTGACATTTGGTTGTTGCTAAGGGTGCGTCATGGTTGCTAGAGCAAATTTTGCTGATTCTTTTAGGAAAAGAACACTTTTAGAAACATTGCACCAAGTGCATATGTATTCCATAGTATGTTGTCCTTGTGCAAAGTTTGAGAGAAATCACTTCAGTCATGTCTGAGAAATGACTCCGGATGGACCCTATTGTATAAGTCCTCATCCTGGACTTCATCTGATTGGGACTAAAAATAAACATCATAATTGTGACAGTTGTAACTCGCTGTTCTCAAGTGTAAAGAATAGTCGGCCTGTGTGAGTTATAAAACAAATTGTTGATAAGCCAATATTTCTTCTAGTGTCATATATATTTTACTCACCAAAATAATCTTTCGACTATGAAGCCTTCTTCTCTGCCTTGAACAGCTTTAAAGATGAGACTTTGACATCACCATATAGATTAGGGCTGTTTTTAATCTTAACAAGAATCCTTTCCTGCAAAAGTAACAACATATGATTAAGTATAAACTTCCTTAACTTGAAGGATTGTTACTTTTTAAAGCAACACAAGCTAAGTTTATGTGTAAGGGAATTTCTTTTCCTCTTCTTTAAAAAAAAATTAGAACCTTCGTTTCTGTAATAATAACTGTAATTCAATGTGAACACACTCTACATGTATTATCACTCATATCCATACATTTTAAAAAAAAACACATTCTTTCATAATAAATCCAAGCACACATACACACTATGTTTAGAAAGGATGTTTTCAGATTATAATTGAACGAAAAACTAATGTTCTTTCTCAGTCTCAGACTTTTTTTCTAGTCAGTCTTTGATAGTTTTCACAGAAAATTTGCAATGCTTTGAAAATAAATATCAAGGGCATGAACAATTTCAAAACAAACAGAAATGTGCAAACTAAACATAGGAATATCGTCTTGATGAAACCTGTGGTGCATGAGACTTGCCATAGCACTGCTGAGCACTCCAAAACTGTGAAATAGTTTGTGGCATCATTTCCCGCAATTTTTGAAGGTAATTCAGCATCATACAATTTACGATGTTAAACTACAGCTAGCAGGTTTTCGGATTAAATTTGAACAGATAACTAAAGATCTGATATAATAACGGCATTACTTTGATGACGTTATGCAAGTCTGCACTAATTTACCAAATTCTCTCGAGCTCGTTACTGTGACACGTATCAGTGACAATGCACTGTGGCCATGTCATACTTTGTCTTTGTACATGGTCACTTATTTTTCATTGTTTTAATATTGTTCTTTCTTCAAAATCATGTTTCCAATCTCTCTTCAAAGTAGTACACTGTAACAGTCATTGATGACATTGAACACTGATGGTTCCAAGGACTGACTCACAGGTGACAAGTCAACGGCAAATGCATTGCGTCCCGAACGTTGAATAACGCAACCCATGTGTATGAATCTTTGATCAAAAAGCCTTATTATTATTAACTGTAAGATGTTAAAATTGTCACAGAATTTATCATAACCATATATGTCAGGTAATACAACAGACATTGGAAATCAAATGTGGGTTGAAATAAGATAACTTACCCGCCGAATGGTATACCACCACTCCCTCGTATTCTTGTGGGTGAACTACCGCTTCGCCACTTTCAGTTATTTCCTCTGTTTCGAAGTTACATGTAACCCTCACTCCTACTTCGACATTTGTATCGTCGTCTAATTCATCGGCCCTTTTTATGATCAATGTACTGTCAAAAGGGAAATACAGTTGGACGAAAATGTGCGAGGCTGCCATGTTGAATCACATACGTACACTGTCCGTTGGAAGAAAAGACGCGGCAAGCAAAGTGATTGGCCAGTTTCAACTGGGTCATAGGTCAAATATTCGTATATCTCATGTAGCAAAATCCACTGCTAAATTGCCAACCCTATTTCACGTATTTATATCGTCTGCATAGTAGCAATGATGCACGAGTGTAACTCTTTTTCAATAGTGTATCAATCAAATACCATGGGCTTCCGTGTGGACCACGACTGGTAACATTTTATGATGTCATACTTCACCCATTTACGTTACGTATTCTCACCCATTTAAGTTGTTGGGGTACACAGCTCTGGGTGTATGCGCTACGATGTTCGACACGTCGTTCCATCCAGAGCTAGGATACACTGTAAAAAGGGAGGCAATTGCACCGATCGCGATGGAGTTGCTGTGTTCGAGAGTGAGCATGTGGTCAGCCTATTTGATGATTAACGAACTCCCAATTAAACAAAAGAAAGCTCGTGAAAATATTGTATGGAATATAAGTATTTCTTTTTTGTACTTGTATTTATAGTTGCAAAACTGTAGTAGTAACTGGATACACGATAAATATAGTGAACTCTAGACTGTTGTACCTTTAGTATTTGACTCTTGATCAGCTCATGCTCTTTAGCTGTACTTGATATGATAATATGATATGATATTAATAAACCAATATGTATTAAACTGCAAACTGGTTATTGTAAAACGTTGTCTAACATCAATGTGGAATTTTTACATAAGTTAATAAATGACTTAGATTTCAAATGTTACACTGTTACAGCAACCACAGGCCAGATTTAAACAAAACACAGTATAAATATTCAGAGATCTCTGTTCTAGTACTTCGAACTGTTATTTTTTTGCTACTACACCAGTTACACTTAGCATGCACAATTTTCAACAGCTAAGGCCTAGTCATAGTAGCAGTTGAGCTTAGCATGCAGAATCTGCAACTGCTAAGGCCAAGTCATAAAACCAGTTTTGGCAGTTGCACTTAGCATGCACAGTTTTCAACTGCTAAGGCCTAGTCATAGTAGCAGTTGGGCTTAGCATGCAGAATTTGCTACTGCTAAGGGCCATTCATATTAGCAGTTTAAACTTGTGCTTTACATGCTAAGAGCAATATACTAGCAGTTCAAATTTTTAGAAATTTCTCTAACTGCTAAGATATTCCAACAACTGTTAAGATTAGCAGTTCGACTGTTAGTACTAACAGTTCACAGGCCTGCAAACTGTTAACTTAGCAGTTCAGTTTTGTAAGGGTAATGTTTCAAATACATAAAAAATGTTAGGGTGGGCAGTAAAAAACTATGCAGGGTCTGGTAATCGGAACAAAACAATTTGTTCACATAATGTTAACATAAAATAAGAAGTTATTTCATAATTCAAACACTAAATCATTATAATTCTCTCCGATGCTAAAGTATGACCAATTGAGAACTTCCCAACCTCGAAAATCCGAGGTTAGTTAATATGCTAAGCTGTTAGAAATGTGTTAATTGGCCTCATCATCTATATCAACAGAAATAAAGAAGTGTCGGGTATTTGCATAATCTTCGGAATAACACCTGAGGTCTAGCAGCTAGACTAGGACATGAGTAGCTGTGGCCAGATTCATAGGAAGTATTTATAGTAGGAGCACAGAAACTTCAAAGGCTTATTTATTCTTTATTGTTTAGTATAATGTCGTAGCGTTATTTTACAAATTGTGACGCGAACTTGGCCGCTTTATAATGAACACGCAGGACAATAGCCACCTTAGCTCTGAAATATGATTTGAGAACTCTCTGTCAGCAGTTGTGTCGCAGTTCTCTGAGTGCACATTTCCAAACTTTGACCCGTCTTTTTTACACCTGACCCCATGAAGACGCGACATTACACAAATATCCATTATCGGATAAAATCTGATTTTAGACTCTAGGTTAGATGCTTGCTCTGATTCACTTTTTATGATATTATCCTATAAAAAGTACTCTGTACGTGCGAAGAGTAATATTCGAGTCTAAAATTCGATTTTGTTGGAGTCTGTCAAATCGCTACCTAATCTTGCTGCTAGATGTTCGTGCTTTCTTTCGATACTAATTACTATAAGCGAACGAAGTTCGCAGTGAGGGCTTGCCTTGGATGTTCCATCCTCGATAGCGATGTTCGGTCGTGTGTCGTATTGTATCGGAAGAACATCCGAGGTCTAGCAGATAGACTAATCGCTACCATGAAAAGACGCCAATGGTTTGCGTGATGTTGAAAATAAAACATCCATATGATTATTATATTGAAACGGCTTAGTGAATACACACAACTAGCACTATAAACGGAGATGTGTTCCAACTCAGACTCAGACCACTAATGAATATTTTCAGTGATCTGAGGTTACACAGACAAGGAACACAAAATTGCAGTCCCGTGCTTTTAAGTTTTATAATGTTTTGCACTCGCAAATCCGTGATCAAAGAATGTACACTTGCTATTGGATCCAGGATGAATAAAGTTTAAACGTTGTAAACCTTTCTCGAATATATTCTGACAGTGATGTTGAATTTGAGGGAAAATTCTGTTTGACAATAGAATAGACTAGCCAAGATTACTGACTACATAGCTCTTCAATGTAAGTGTGAGCAGTGAAGTGAAAACAGCTAGTGTACTTCCCGTTTCTCGGACAAGGCAACATTATATCGCCCTTCACATGCTATTGTTTGTAATTGATAAAACAAAAGGCGTTCTATGGAATATCATATCCCTTCGTCGCTAAAATTAACAGAGACGAGAAAATGACGGAAATGCAAGTTATCGAACATTCAGGACAAACACCTTTTTCAGTTAGAAAAACTTCCCTTTTTGAAATGGAGATTAGTCCCCAGCATCATTTTCACAAACCTGCGAAGAGGCCTTGATTGACACAACATTGTACAGTCATGGACACAGTCTATCTGAGAGACATTCCTTACTGTTCACAAATACAGACATTTCTACTAGGCTACATCCATTTCGTAGGGTCTATGATCCATCTCAGACCGGTTGACCACTAGTGGTCTGAGGGTCCATGTCGCCCTGCTTGCATACGGAGTAAGTCGCCTACAAAGAGACAGTTGTGAAACCTGGGCTTACCTGAAATGCTAGTATAGTAGTAACTAAAGATTTAACGCATCTGTGTTCAAATATCAGCAATAAATCGACTATTTAGTAATTTTACCTCGCCTTGGCTACAAAAGTACTAGTCCCAGTCCGGAGGACCAGAAATCCCGAAATCACAAGTTCAATCGTAAAATTTATGCCCAAGCGGACGCTTGATCAAATGTGGCGGAGTTTGTAAGGCGGGACTTTGAAATCAGTCGGAACTGGAAAAGTTCCGATTTTGACACCTTTTGTGATCGTACCAGCGACTACTATCGTCAAAAAGATGTAAAATGAGTACATATTCGACCGATTGCTAATATTTGATAGCTTTATAAAAAAAATTATATGTAATTATTTTGTTATTGGTGCGAAAGTATTTTGTTTTCGCACTCGCTATAGGACGGTTACTTTTCGTAGGACGGTGTTGAGCGAAACGCGTGCACCGTCTGCAAGCAGGACTGTGAGCCATGGTACAACATCTGAGCACAGACAAGGAACACAGTTTCTTGTCTGTGATGTGAGGTACAACTACTGACCATTATCGGATTGAGAGGTGTCAACGAGTTCCAGCAAGATGCTTAGTTTAGACAAACAAGTTTTATTTACACATAGCCCCAAAGCATAGGCTGGTGGCGTTATTCACCATATGGGTACAGGTGTAAGAAGGTGCTAAAAGGTGTTACTTTTAGCATCGGCAGAATTGTAATGTGTTCCACACAGAAGACTGAAGTCACATTTGCAAATTATTATTTTCCTTGTTGCCATGGAAATGATCATTTTTTTATCAAACATTTTTTATAACTCTACACTGTGACTTGTCATTCTACAATATTATCAAAATAATGTGTATTTCTATTATCCAACAATATCAAACAAAATTAATGAAAAACATTACTTTTTACCATTTCTTGTAATATGTTACCATGGACACAAATTCTAAACAATATTTCAAATGTGTTGTGATGTGAAATGTTTTATAAATACCCAATTTAAAAAACAGAATAAGTAGTTTATCTGACTAAAAACTGAAAGATAAACCTGTATGGTTGCTATGGTGATTAGTATTGCATAGTATTTTATGTCTTTTTGGATAAAAGGAAGGAAATAAGAAGCGTAAGTTTCATTAATTAGAAATTTCAAGTTGTCATGGAAACCACAAACGTACTGATATAAATAATTCATTGTCATGTAGTATGAAGAGAACTTGAATTCATTTTGAGACTCTGGTGAAAATAAATGGTATAACAGAAACTTATTAATCAAAACTTTTAAAAACTCATTTCTGAACCATTTCCAGAAAATGTGTTTCCATAGCAACCATTCCTAGACCTTTAATAACGCACAATTCATATTAAGTCTTAAAGAGACATCAAATCATATTAATAGTTGATAACAGAAATGGCAATAGTGGATAAATACAAACCATAATAGTACTAGTTTTTAAAGCCATTGGTTGCCATAGCAACAGGTAATTTTGATTGTAAAGAGTTTACATTGAAAATTAAAAATATACATTCCAGGGTGATGAAATTCCATGTTTAAAATTACAACACCTATAACTAACAAGCTCCCAGTATTTAGTTTAATATCCTCAAATTTACTTCTACAAAGATTATTTTTCACCAATTCTTGAAATATATTACCATGGTTACAAATTATATTTAAATATTTCTAATTTGTGCTGTTACATGAAATTATATTAAAATGTAATTTACTTCAAAAACAAGATTGAATATTTTCTAATTTAGAATCACTAGCATGGTTTTTCTTAATATCACCCCCCAAGATATTTATGGTTGCTATGGTAACATATCAATCAACATATTCACATTTTTTCCTTATAAAATAAAGAAATAGTATGAATTCAAATTTTTCATAACTAATAATAAACCAAAAGTGTCTTATGTAGCTTCATGCTTCTAAATAAATAATAAAAAACAAAAAAATACACATTTTTGTGTTGCCATGGAAATTATAAATTTACATTAAAAATTCTGAACTAACTTTCATAGTGTGAAAAAAATCTTGGATCATTTAATATTTTAGAAATTTTTTTTTTCTAATACCTAATGAGTACAATAGGGAAAAACTAATTTTTGAACCATTCTTGGAAAATGTGTTTCCATGGCAACAGTTCCTTGATTGTTTATACACATAATTAAAATAATGTCATGAAAATATCAAATCATGTGCATGGTTGAGGGGGTTAATCACAGAAAGGTGAATAGAGGTATTATATGTACACAGGCTAAGATGCTAGTATCAGATATTTACATTCAATGGTTGCCATAGCAACAAGTTATTTTGATGGTAAAAAGTGCAAGTGTAAAACTAACCACATATATTTCAGTTTCTATGGTGATGAAATTCCATGTCTGAAATTTTTTTTCTATTCTGAAAACTGAATTATTTCAGAATGTATTTTTATATCTTACCTTTATTTAACCTTTGACCTCTTTGTAGGTTCTTCACAATGGTCAGAAGGAAGAATTGGCCGGAGTGGTGAAGGTCCTGCAGAGTTCAACGGTCCCTGTGGTATGGCCATGACTCCAACTGATTTACTACTGGTCTGTGACAAGGACAATCAACGAATTCAGATTTTAAACAAAGAATTTCAATGTCTTGATTGTATTACATTTACAGATGAATTTCCACAACCCTTCAAACCATGGGACATAGCAGTATCCCATGACAACCAATATTTCATATATGATAGAGGTAATAAACAAATTATTGTGACAAATCAAAATAAGAAAATAATCAGAATTATTTGTCAAAATGAAAATCTAGAAGGTATAACTGTCATGGGTAACTTTGTATTAGCTACTGACTGGGGTGGAGATAGACTGATTAAGTTCACAACAATGGGAGACAAGGTTACAGAGGTTAAAGGTCAAGTTCAGAGTAAAGGTCAGTTTAGACACCCTCGGTCAGTGGCTGTAACAAGTGACCAGAAGGTTGTTATGTCACATTACAAAGGGATAAATTTTTATGATTCAAATCTAAAGTTTATATCTTCATATGATCACAGCTTTTATGCCACTGGACTGTGTGTTGATAAAAGAAATAATATTTATATTTGTGATTATGGCAATGATAGAGTTGTTATGGTAACAGAGAAGGGAGAGTTTGTAGTTGTACTCTCTCACATAGTGGAACCTTGGTTCATAGAAATCAGTGACGAAAAGACAACCAAGATTTTTATTACACAGAATGTCTATGACTATGTCTTTGACTACATCACAGTGTTAACCTTGTAAACATACAACCATCAACCCACCATATATCTTGACACAATTTCACATTTTTTTCTTATTTTGACAATTTATTTTCCATAACCATGCACCTCTATGGCAGTCGCTAGGTATTTTAGACAACATTAAACCAAAATTGAGATAAAATTCAGAAATTTATTGTCAAAATTTTGACAATATTTGTGAAATTGTCCCTTGTCAGTGATTGTTTTGTACAATGACAACTCTGTGATGACAATTTACCCACCAGAAAATGACATTTGTGTGTGTAAAATATTTATAAAATCTTACCTGTACATTCTGTAATTTATGTAGAATTATCCCATGTAAGTATTTGATGTAAATTTAGTGATTAAATATTTTTAACAATTTAAAATCAAAATTCATATCAATAAAGGAAATGTGAACTGGACGCTGCCATCTTTATAACTGAAAACACTACGCCAGACACTTCACACTTTATAAGATGTAATGCGGCTTAATCAATCCGCAGGGCAGGAATGAAATAGTTCACAGACAAAACGGGGTTTTTTAAGTTTAACTTGTGATGAATCTAAATTAGTAGTTTATTTTGATGATTTAATTAACTCGAATTTTAATACTGGTCACCCCTAAATACTCACTAAAAACAACGGGTTTATCATTGACGAGTTTGGAGAAACTAAACTCTAGGTGGCGCTATAACCACTTCCCACACAGTGCGATGTATACAGACCTCAATATTTCGACACTGCTCACCGTATCTCGTTATGTTGACACTCGATTAGTGGGTAGTGAAAGTTAGTTGTTGTTTTATTACCAATGCTGTAAGCGGCATTTTATTTCTATTTTCACAACAAAATTTTGTAGACAATTTGATAACATTATCCGAAGATTAAAAGTGAAAATAAACTATTGTTAGAATATATCTCCTGGAGAATATTAACATCATATATATTTACATATATTTAGAATTAGTTTGTTTATATATATTTCATGGTTGTCATTAAATTTCTTTGATCTGTAAATTTAATGATTTTTACTCAAAATGTAATGTTTTAATTCACTTTGTATATTTGTTATTTTGACACAACTTATGACGCCACGTTTACGTTGTCATGGTAATTTTAGCTTTCAGTTCTGAATACATTTTACAATGATATAAAACATTATATATCAGTATATCAAACCTGTGTGTGTTTGTGTCTGGCTGTATATGTATGTATGTATGTATGTATGTATGTATGTATGTATGTATGTATGTATGTATGTATGTATGTATGTATGTATGTGTGAATTTTGCACGTACTTCCATCAACGTGGTTATTCAGAGTCGGTTACCAATATGGCTTTACTTAAAGGTGTCATCTTTGTCTAGGGAAGCTTGTATCAAATCACATGATAAGAAGAGTAACAACGATCGTCCCATATTGGCTCTAACATACCATCGCTTTTCCACTACAGTTAAGAACATTATATACAAGCATTTTAATATCTTACGTTCTAATAGAGTAACCAATTCGTCATATTTCCTGAAGCACCTTTAACTACGGAGGATACAGGAGTAGTTTTTTTTTTTTTAATAGTTTTTTTAGATTTTTTTTACAATAACAGTAGTTTTTTTATTACCATGGCAGTAGGTTTTTTTTACAGTGGCAGTAGTTTTTTTTACAGTGGCAGTAATTTTTTTTACAGTGGTAGTAGTTTTTTTTATAATGGCAGTATATTTTTTACAGTGGTAGTAGTTTTTTTTTTTTTTTTACAATGGCAGTAACTTTTTTTACAGCGGCAGTAATTTATTTTACATTGTCAGTACTTCTTTTTTTTTTTTACAGTGGCAGTAGTTTTCTTTTAACAGTGATACTGACAGTAGTTTTTTTTTTAAGTTTCGTGACCTTTGAACCTACCACTAGAGGGCAGGCTGGTCGCCTGGGTGTTCCGAGCATGTCAAAATCACCCTCAGGCCTCAACAAAAATGAATACCGAGAAAGTTGAATTGATGGAGAGTTGCTGGACTTTCAAACAAGTGATGAAGATCTTGTTCGCTAGAAATTGAGAAGGTTAGTATATATTTGTTTATTTGTATAGATATGTATTTGGCTGGGTATGAACCAGGCATAGATCAATGGCTATTATGCAGGCAGACAGCCTCCATACATCGGATTTGTTCCCCAGCACCCTCTGCTCGGTCCACTCACAGGTGCTCATAAAGTTGCTATAATATACAGAACTACGTACTAGAGTGAGGCCGTCACTCGGTATCAGGCTGAACAGTTGCATCGTTCACATTCGTAGTTCTCTATGATGTAGCACATTCATGAGTGCCTGTACCCCCCCCCCCCCCCTCCCCCTCCTTTCCATCACCCTGTTTAGAATTTAAGGCCATGTGAGTCAATGTGTTCTAGAACTAGTCTATTGAGGATGGTTGTCACAGAATGTGTTTTTGTTTTCTTGGAGAGGAAAGGGGTGCATGCATGCATGTATGTGTTTGCTTGATTATAGGGAGTTCAACATGTATACAGATGTATGTATGTGGATATGTGCTGAACAATTAATGTGTTAAGAAGACAACCTTTAAGGCTGCACTAGCTGCAACTTGAACGTTTTAGAATTTTTTTTTTACAATAACTTGCTCGTAATATTGTACACCATCAGTATTGCATCACCTTGGGTAAGCATAATTTTAGTTTGTTGTATGCATGATAAATCAAAGCAAATCAACAAAAATGTTAAAAAACCCCAAATTAGTGCCCCATCATGGTTACAATTGCAACCTACCAGTATATATACAATCGTCCCCCTAATTAACATATGCAAATCATTGGTATTTCAGTAGATGTATTGTTGGTTGTCTGATTGAAAACACAATACTCAAGTTACAGTTAGTGTAACTTTAATAGATTACATACTTATGTTATTATATATTATGTAAATGTATAGCTTATGGAGAATGTCTGGTACCAATGGTTTGTGTATGATATTTCTCTTTGGAAATGATAGAATAGAAAACTATTTTATGGTGTACAAATATTGCTTTCACTATTGACAACTTATGATTACTTTATGATTCCAGATATGGATGACAGAGACCAACTACTTAAATATTATTTCTTGCTTGGGATGAGCAATATTGAAATACAAACCATTTTTAAATATCACCACAACATTGAACTTAGTGTGCGACATTTATGACACTGTATGAACAGAATTGGACTGTACAGATGCAAATTTAAAACTGATGTAAATGATGTTGCTGCCTTTGTGAAGGAAGAGTTGAATGGCTATGGATAACTCCATGGATATCGGTGGATGCACCAGAAGTGTATACAACATGGACTTGTTGTGGACAGAGAAACTATAAGACTACTTCTTCTTATATTACATCCAGAGGGAGTGAGATTACACCGTAAGAGACATTTACAGTATTGACAATACCGAGCTTGGGGGCCAAATTTTGTTTGGCATATAGATTCCTATGATAAATTGAAACCTTTTGGTATTGCCATAAATAGAGCTGTTGACGGCTTTTCTTGGCATATCATGTGGATGGAGGCATACACTACAAATAATGACCCCAGAGTAATTGCAGGGTACTACATCAATGCAGTAGCTAATAATGGAGGCTGTCCAAGGGTAGTTCGTGGAGATATGGGTACTGAAAATGGTCATGTAGAACAAATACACCATTTTCTCAGACGAAATGATAGAAGTCCTCCATAGTTTCCTTTTCTGTATGGTGCAAGTACAAGTAATCAAAGGATTGAATTTCTATGGGGCATTGTCTGGAAAGAGAATGCCCAGTTCTGGATGAATCTCTTTGAACAGATAAAAGAAGATGGGTACTTTGATGGAAGTTTTTTAGACAAGAGTCTTGTGCAGTTTTGTTTCATGAACATGATACAGGTAACGTACACTTCCCAAGTCTGTCATTACAATATATTAATAGTAAACAAATCTACACAAAAAAGAAGATGTGTAATTGTATGGGTACAGTAAATGATTTATGGAAACAAACTTTTTTCATATTTTTTTTATTTCTTTTGCAATTATTGCATTATATACATGGATTTTGTCTATATTCTTTCACATTGTCAGCACAGATGATCTGATAAGGTTCAATAGTGCTATAGGCATGGTGCAGTGTCTGTCCGTCCATCTATCCATCCGTCTGTCTGTCTATCTGTGTGTGTGTGTGTGTGTGTGTGTGTGTGAACTTAAACCTAAAGAACACTGGACTGATTGCCTTGATATTTGTTGAGGGACATTACTTGAGGTGTCGAGTTCGGAAATTGTTCAAAGGAAAATGATTGCATCATAGGTCTGCATTTTGAATCAAAAAATGTGATTTTGGTAAAAATAACAACCCAAAACTCAAAACCAGTGGATGATTGGGCTATAATTTCGCACAGATGTTTTGTTCAATTTACAGATCAAGAGATATTAATTACATGATGGTTCCATGAGTGATAATGACTTGCAAATTAAGGCTAAAACCATGATTTTTCAAAACAGGCAGATTATACTGTACTACTATTGTATATGAGCTTTATAGTTTTATTGATCTCATTAAATCAACAAGTGCATGTAAATGTCAGTTGATTTAATGTCTCCTTGAGGTTGCTTTGAAACATTCTCTCACTAATTTCACAGAACCACAGGTTTGTTAAACGTTTGGTAATGATTCTAAGAAGGTTAGTCTATAAATAGTGGGTGTGTCATAATTAAGTAAGTTGCCATAGCAACCAGGACCACGCCCATAGCAACAGTCAACTAATTGGGTTTCTTACAAATATAACTACTGTGATGGGTGGCAATTGAAAAATAACATTAAAAAGAAATAAGCAAATATCCATAGCAAAAGGTAAACGATGACATATAATGCCAATATAACACAATGATTGTCGTACATTGCAGGATAGGCATTGGAATGTGAATATGCCTAGCAACAAGAACACATAATTATAATATAAAATTGAAGTTTACTCTCAACAGTTGTGCTACAAGGCTATTGGCACTTTTTTATCTTTAAAACATTGTGAAGTTGCTTTAGTGATTAAATATTACAATTCAATACCCATTCATAATCTGCATAACTGTTACGGGGAATGCCAATCCATGTAATATATTCAGTGGTTGAACACGGAATATTCACAAGTACTGAGTGCCTATGCCCTTCAGACCCCAACCAGCTTTTCTCCTTGTCGACTGCATAATCTACGTCTTCAGTGTAAAACATCTGTCATGAATATTTAATAATTCAGTTATTTCTACTGACTCCCATGATGCAATGTTCCCCAGCAATGCTACCCTATAAAGGCACAAGATCAACTTCATGTTTCAAACAATTATTTGTAATTTCAGAGAAACATGAAATTACAAATAATTGTTTGCGATGGAGAATCATGAAATGGTTCTTCAGAACCCATATATTATGAAAAAACTGCATTTCCTGGAGTAGCATTCCCCTTTATAACATTTTTTTTTGATTTTTGAGGCAGAGAAATTCCTAAAAGACTGAGAAATGCATGTTTCTAAATGTGGCAAATGACTCGGTGACAGAGATAGAACTAAGCCAAGCAGAAATACAACCATCATAATGTTAAACTGACATGATAAAGTAATTTAGAATGTTCAACGCTTTTGTCTGTGTAG